>NC_063444.1:18403013-18645215 GCF_020379485.1 Brassica napus | reverse complement strand
TAAAAGCTTTTGCACTTTGCAAGTTACCAAAAAGAAACTTAAAACAAAAATCAAAATAATATAATATAATATAATATAAAATTTTCCTTAATTTCCTCGATTAGCTTTTGACCACGCATTCTTCCATGATGGGATATCTACACTGGTTTCCATTAATATAGCAATTAGCTTTAATGTTGCCAAAAAAAAGGCAATTAGCTTTAACCTAAATATTGCTAATTTCTTCGTTTTATTCAAGTGGATCCAGATGCTTCTTTCAAAATGAGTAAACGTGTATCTAAATAATGATTATTTATATTTCCCTAACCTTTATGATGATGACTCCAAACACATTTAGGACCTGACTAGTTCAAACGCAGCGGATGCGGTTGCGGTTGCAGGAGTTTGCGGATGCGGGTGGTTGCGGGTTTCTAACGGTTTTAAGAGATTAGAAATTAGTTCATTTGCAGGATACTTATGACTGGTTAACTACCAAATACAACGGCGGTTAAATAATAAATTAACAATATTTATATTTTATATTATTATAAAAAATATCAAAAATATAATATTATAATAAATATGAAAATTATATTTAGAAAGTTATAGTTTTGAATTTTTAATATTATAGAAAATATTTTTATTTTAAAATTGTAAAATATTAATTAAAATATAATAGATATATTTTAGTATTTTTTTATAATTTCAATTTAAAATTTTTATTAAATATTTTTATTTTTGTATTTATATGGTTTTTGAAAAAAAAGAAAAAAAAATTATCCTCCCGCAACTGCAAACGGTAGCTAAAACCAACTTTTGATTTTAAGAGGTTCGGAGCGGTTTGAAGCGATTTGTAGCGGTTTGTATGATTGTTTCGAAACGCTATAAACCGCTAGCAACCGCAAAAGTTGCGTTTGCGGGTGGTAGCGGGAAAACCAGTCAGACCCTAAATAGTAGTGGCATAGTTACGATAATGGTATATTTTTTGTCAACAATAAAAATCATATACTTAATCGTAATCGGCGAACCAAATTAGTGATACAAAATCTATTGAAAAATAACAGTTAAAACTTAAAACCAAACACTACGTATTATTTTTCTCATCCTTGAGTTGTTTGTACGAAATATTTGTGTTGAAGTTTAAAAAACTTTAAAATATATCTTACATCTTTGAAATTCTTTTAAACTAAATTGTGAATATAGACTATTCCAGTGAAAGTAGTAAGAAAAATCACCTTTTATCAACATTTAGTTTAACAAATTGGAATAAGGGTGGTAATATTAGCAACAACATTTATATATATACTAGGGTCGGTCCGCCCTACGGGCAGGATATAATTTACTTGTAATTAAGATTATTATTTTGTATATGGTTTGTGGTTTGTGTTTTAGTTTCACATTTGCAAGAGATATATATGAGATATACTATTTTCTTAAATTTAAAATTAACCAAAAAACTAATTTTTACCATTAGCATAATCTATCTCTCTCTCTCAACGCTACGGGCGTGTTAGTAACCAAAAATACATAAATATATCAGTTAAAGAGTATTTCAAAATGTTTAGCTTACTTAAAATTTAAGGTGATATTAACTTTTATTGTGTATGTTTTGTTATTCTTGTTAAAGATCATGATCATCTTAATATTAAAATGTTCATGAATACATAATAGTTTTACATATTTTCTTTGTTTATTCTACTGTAATTAATACAAAATAATTTTACATGATAATTTTGATAATAAGTAAAATAATTTTTAATACAAAAATCTTAGATTATATTTTTTCTTATGAATATTTTTAAAATTTATGTCTTTGATATTATATTATTAATTACGTGTTAAAATATTATTTTAGGTTGATGTCCAATGAAACATTATTTTCATATATATATATATATATATATATATATTTGAAACTATTGTTTTTCATATCGTATTAGTTCTAGTTGTTTTTATCCAAAATAGGAAGTGGGGTTGGACGAATTTTCTTTCAAATGTGTCAACGCTGTGATTGTTTTTTATTAGGTTAGCATGTGTCATTTGTCGAGAAGATAGTACATATGTTATGGGAAGTGAGTGTTCTAAATAAGGCATAAGTTAGTGTTTGGACAAAACTCGTTTCAATTTCATGTAAGAACATGTTTAGTATTCTACACTCAGCTCATTCGTCCACCGTCCTCATTTTATTGTGATATATGCAGACTCAAATTTGGAAGTATAATAAGAAAAATGCATTCTATGTATATATCAAAACTCAACCAATTTTGGAGACACAGAAGCAGCCAAGTTAAATAGAATTCACAATCCAGTAGTCGGTATGGGAAATATATAATTGAAATATACTCACAAATCACAACCATGCATACTCACACATGATTATATATCCATAAGTGTCTGCACTAACTGTTGTATCCTTGATGGTGTATCCTTGAGATCAGGGCCAACAACCTTTTAGGGAACCACAGTAATGAAAAATCAACACCAAGATGTTGGAAATTATTATGAGCTAAAGATAAATAGATCTTTTAAAAAAAAGTTCACTAAAAAAGTTATCTCCCCTCTTCTATCGTCTTCCTCTTTTCTCTTCTTCTCTGTTTATACTGTTTCTCATCTCATTTTATCTGTTTCTTATCACTTTTCTGTCACAATCCGTCAAGTACAACGATGAGCTTAACAAAAAAATTTTCATCACCTTTTTGTATTGTTTATTAAGAGAAATGAACTGATGATTTTCTTGGAAGAAAACCTTCATATTTATAATGGAGGATTAACACAAACGTATGAATGAGGAGATTCATTGAATGTGAGATCGTGTGAGAAGTAGAGAGTAGGTATTAATGTGAA
Source organism: Brassica napus (assembly GCF_020379485.1). Taxonomy (NCBI): domain Eukaryota; kingdom Viridiplantae; phylum Streptophyta; class Magnoliopsida; order Brassicales; family Brassicaceae; genus Brassica; species Brassica napus. The sequence goes on along the minus strand of NC_063444.1, from coordinate 18,642,392 downwards.
TGTTAATGAAGATGCATGAACCAAGTTAATTTCCGTAATAGTTCCAGAATAAAGAAGTATATTCGGCTTCCGAATGACATTGATCGGAATCGTTCGTCACCGTGAAACCGTTGGATTTCTATTGACAGTTGACTGAACGGGAATTGTTGCTCGACGGCCACTTTTCCTAAGTTTCGTATACTGTTTTTTAGGGAAGATGTATTTGGACCGTAGTAAACACATAAAACCCATTAAATTCAAGAATTAATGAAACATTGACTTTTGATTGACCGTGACATGTGTCGGCTTCTCAAGACTCGGATTAGTGACGTGTCCGCCTACGTGGACAGCCTAAGAATGAAGGAAACCCTCTTTTATAATAATATAGATTAGTAAAAACATGAATATATTAAAAAAATCAGTCAAAAAACAACAACACTAAACCAAGTAGTGGTAATTTAGTGGCAATCTTTTGGAGTTTTGTTTGTACCTACATCACTCATGGATTCAATTTCTCTTGAGAACTAAATTATCATCACTTGGTCAGTATACGCTTGGGCTTCGGCCAAGTGGTTTACATGTTTATCGTAATAGATGATCGGTTTACTCCCTGACATTAGTCGGAAGGTGTTCCAAACTCAGATCAGACAATTTGGTAACCAGTACATTCTGTAGCAATAAGTGTGTTACTTCCGAAGTCGACCGGATCAACTTAGGATATATTAAAAAAAAAAAAAAAAAACAACAACAACGCTAATATATACAACTGGACTAGTATATATGTTTTGGTATTGGAGTTAAAAACCAATTTACAATGCTCTCTTTAAGAACTACTACCGGATGACGTTTGTACAAATTAATAGTTAAGACACATTAGCTGTACCATTCCAATTTTTACAGAGAATGGGACCTAGAGAATACGTACAAAAGTAGATAAGAGTAATCGATTTTTTGCCCGATAATTCTAAATATTATAAAGTACTAGATATTTTGTCTGCGCCACGCACGGATTGTGTCTTATTAATTTATTCTACATCTATATAAATTGTTTAGCAAAGTTTGTAAAAAAAGAAGTTGAATGTTAGATTTTGTAGAAAATTATAATACTTAACAAATCATTGAAGACGTTGGTGTTACATACAATACTTAATTCATTTACCAAAAATTATTTAAGAGGAATTGTGTTGTCAACCTCATAAATTTTGTTATCTACAACATAATAATAAAATCATTATATTTTTTAAAAAAAATATTTATCAATTAGTTGGTGAAACATTGGATAATTGTTTTTTATAAACTCAATTTCTTTGTCTTTAGGTTACAATCTTCGTAAAATACGGCGAATTTGGAAAACTCTGACACTTATATAAGATATATTATATAATAGTTCATATCTCTTATTATATAAAGTATGGTTTTTTAAAGTATAGTTTTTTAAAGTTACTAATTAACATGATTATGGCACATGACAGTTAGATATTTAAAATTAATTATTTCAACTAATTTTGAAATAAGTAATTTTAAAAATTATTTAATAGTAAAAAATAAATTTTAAAATTATATAATAGTATTATTTAAAGAAAATTTTCTTTTTAAATATCCTAAAAAAACATTCGTAAAATAATTTATTTAATATTAATTTTCATTTCTAAAAATCCAAAAGAAAAGATAATTTAAAAAAAAAAATTATATAAAGCTTGGTTCTTCAAAGTTGTTAATTAATATGATTGCGACACATGTAAATTATATATTTAAGATTGTGATATATATTAAGATAATAAAAAATAATTTTATAATCACACCATTGATGCTAAAGTAAACAAATTTGATGTTTGTCTTGCAATATGTTTGATATTTAGCTGACTATCAATAATACAAATTGATTGGTGTCGTGTAACATTAATAGTTTGAATTGTTGTTTTTAATTTCTCTTTAGCAATATAAAAAATACAGAGAGTTTAAAATTCTATATGTTTCAATTAACTAATAATATTTTGAAAAATATTTAAAAGTTAAGTAAAAGTAATCTACTATTTTAAAACACCATAAATATTGAAATAGAAATACTAATCAAAATTTATATAAGGAAATGGATTGTTATTACTAAAATAAGTCTTATGCCAATATATACTGATATCAAATACATATATGCTTGGAATTGTCAAGGAGCTGGTGCTCCTTTGACAAAGGAACATCTCAATGAACTTTATCACTGTTTTCTACCTAGGTTTTTATTTTTATCGGAGACAAAAAAAAATCGATCCTTTTTGCAAGATGTGCAAGTTTCTTTTGGTTATGATCGTGTCTACACCGTCAACCCATGTGGTCGTAGCGGGGGATTAGCTCTTTTTTACATGGATGATACATGTGTTTCTATTTTGTATGCGGATAAACGTATGATTGACATCGAATCTACTTTTGAAGGACATGTTATCTATATGAATTTTGTTTATGGTGATCCGGTTATTGAAAATCGTGATTTAGTTTGGGAATGACTGACACGGATGAGTTTAAACCGGAGCCAAGCATGGTTTATGATTGGTGACTTCAACGAGAGTACGGGTAATCATGAAAAGAGAGGAGGAAGGAGGATACCGGAAAACACTTTCCTCCCTTTCTGTACCATGTTGGATAACTGCGGGATGATAGGTTTCCCATATAAAGGAAACTCTTTCTCATGGGTGGGGAAAAGACGCTCCGGAAAGGTGAAGTGCAAACTAGACAGAGCGGTTGCCAATGAAGAATGGCACTTGCTTTTTCCGGCTTTAAACGTGGAGTTCTTACAGCTTTGGGGATCAGACCATAGACCGGTGTTAGCACGTATACAATCTACATACAGAAGATCGAGGAAGAGTTTTAGATTTGATAAAAGATGTTTGGAGAGACCTGGTTTTAGAGAGGCAATTGTCTCAGGTTGGGGCCCTTTCAGTGAAGTCCACGATGTTGACTTTCACCATAAAGTGGTCTCTTGTCGACGCAACATAATCTCTTGGAAAAAGAATAATCCGACAAATTCGGCAAAACTGATTGAGGAGTTAAAAAGTAAGATTGATCTAGCTTAAGAGGATGATCATACTACTTTTGAAGAACTGGAAGATCTCAGATCCCAACTTATTAATGCTTATAGGGAAGAGGATAAATACTGGCAGCAGAAAAGTAGGACGAAATGGCATAGAGCAGGTGACAGAAATACAAAATTTCACCATGCGACCACAAAACAAAGATGAGCACGAAATAGAGTCATTTGTATAAAAGATAAAGAGGGCAGGATGGCTGAGAGTGATCTTGGAATAGAAAAAGTGGTTGTTGACTATTTCCAAGAACTCTTCTCTACATATGTACCCACAGATGTGGATAATTCTCTTCGCTACATTAAAAATAAAGTTCCAGCGTCCACAAATGACATTCTGACAGCAGAAACGACAGAGCATGAAATCAAGAAAGCCCTCTATAAATCCGGATAAAGCTCCAGGTCCGGATGGCATGACGAGTAGGCTTTTTCAAAGATTTTGGCAGGTTATGCAAAAAGATATAATCCGACTAGTGAAAGATTTTTTTATTCATGGATGCTTTGACCCGAGATTGAACCAGACCAACATTTGTTTGATTCCGAAGAAGGAAAGACCGAGAGAGATGTCTGAGTTTCATCCTATTAGTCTATGCAATGTCAGCTACAAGATTATCTCCAAACTACTATCAAAATGGCTCAAGAGGTTTTTCCCTGACCTGATTTCAGAGACCCAATCAGCTTTTGTCGCACGCCGTTTGATCACTGACAACATTCTGCTAGCACAAGAGAATTTTCATGCTCTACGGACAAATACCAGGGCTCGAGAAGAATTTATGGCCATCAAGACAGACATGAGTAAAGCATATGACATGATTGAATGGAGTTTTATTCGATCATTGATGCTTCGTTTGGGTTTTGCGGAAAAATTGGTGGACCTCTTGATGTTTTGTGTTACATCGGTCCCCTACCAGGTGATAATTAATGGAGAACCAAGGGGAAGAATTACACCCACGAGAGGTTTGAGGCAGGGTGATCTGTTATTCCTTTTCCTCTTCATTTTGTGCACTGAAGCTCTGATCTCCCTCCTTCAAGGAGCGGAAGAGGAGAAGCGCATCCTAGGACTTCGTGTCGCCCGAGCCAGCCCCAGAATCTCACATCTCCTATTTGCGGATGATAGTCTCTTTTTTTTCAAGGCAGAAGTAAGACAGTGCAAGGAAATTCTAGATATTTTGGAATCTTATGGAAAGGCTTCGGGACAACAACTTAACGCGTATAAGTCGTCGATCATCTTTGGGAATAAAGTCGACCATAATGTTAAGCAAGATATTAAACGTGCTCTTGGGATTACTACTGAAGGAGGGATGGGCAAATCCCTTGGACTGCCAGAGCAAATTTGTGGTTCAAAGATGAAAGTTTTTTCCTATGTACAGGATCGCCTCAATGGATGCGTCACCTCGTGATCGGCTAGACTACTTTCGAAAGGGGGTAAAGAGGTGCAAATCAAATCAGTGGCGCAAGCTGTGCCGACATATAGTATGTCATGTTACTTGCTTCCACAAGGTATTGTGGAGAAACTTAAGAGTGCTATCTCAAATTTTTGGTGGAGCTCGAGCCAAAACAACCGAGGATTACATTGGATCGCTTGGGATAAGATTTGTGTCCCACATGATCAGGGTGGACTCGGCTTCTTAGACTTACATGATTTTAATATTGCTTTATTATCAAAGCAACTTTGGAGATTGATACAGTTCCCAAACTCCCTACTTGCCCGAGTATTGAGAGGAAGATATTATAATCGATCAAACCCTTTGGAAGACCGCAAGGTCTACTCACCTTCTTACGGTTGGCGTAGCATTATGGCAGCGAAACCGCTACTAAAATCAGGGATACGAAAGACTATAGGAGCCGGCCTTAACACTTGTGTTTGGACCGAACCATGGATTCCAGATACTCATGCGCGCCCACCGAGACCATCGGATTGCGTTACTTATAGACACCCAAAGCTCCTTGTACACTCCTTCATTAGGCGTGATACAAGAGATTGGGATACTAATATTTTATTAGAGTGTTTTCACCTTGAGGACATCCCGCTAATCCTTAAACTGCGACCAAGCAATACATGGTCTATGGATGGGTATGCGTGGAATTATACTAAATTGGGATTGTATTCGGTAAAATCAGGATATAACCGGTTACAGTCGACTAAAGTGAGTGACTCTGAAGCTCATATTGTACAACTGAGTATCACTAGTTTACAGAGCCATGTGTGGAGTATCCCTGCCCCTGGGAAGATGAGACACTTTATGTGGCAAGCGTTGACAGGATGTATTGCGACAGCCGAGAGACTCGCCTATAGACACCTGGGCACTGATAGGAGTTGTCCTAGATGCGGTGACCCTGAGGAAACCATTAACCATCTTCTTTTTGAATGCCCCCCCCCCCCCCCCCCCCGCACTCCAGGTGTGGGCTTTATCGGACTATCCGTCCCTTCCGGGTTACTTCTCGAGTACATATGTTTATCAAAACCTGAGCTTCCTCTTTTGGAAGAAGGAAAACGTGGCCTTTATGGATCCACTTATCGAGTCATTCCCATGGATCTTATGGTACATCTAGAAGGCACGAAATGACAAACTTTTCAATGGAAAGGAGATATCACCTTTGGACACCCTTCAGCTAGCTTCCGTTGAAGTGGAATGCTGGAGAAAATCAAATTTACCTGGGAACGAAGAGGAAGAGGAGAACCTATCTGCCCCACCGGTTAGCTCCACTCCCCCTATGAACCCCCAACGCCCGACCAGTCAAATGGATGCCTCATGGATCGATAATGGCACGGTCAGTGGTTTAGGGTGGTTCTATAAGGATCAAATGGGAGTCGAGAAATTTGGGTTACAAGTATGTCGAAAGAGCCTATCACCCTTCCATGCCGAGATGGAAGGACTTATTTGGGCGATGTTATGCTTACGGGAGTTCCATTGCACCGCAATTCACATGGAAACGGACTGTTCCGACTTGGTGGAAATGTTAGATAATCCTGCTGACTGTCTGACTTTTGCTTCCGAGCTAGTCTCTTTCCGTCTTCTCAAGGACGGTTTCTCGTACTTCAGCATATCCCGCATACCCAGGACTAGGAACTTGCGTGCAGACTCTCTCGCTAAGGAGGCTAGAATTAGCGGTACTCTTTTTTTTCCATATAGATCAGACCCAGTCGGACATAGCATCTCTTCGGAACGACTTAGACTCGACTACCACTTGATCTTAGAAGATGGGAGCCGACAAAAAAAAAATACATAAAAAGGTTTCTCATGAACCATAACTCTTAAACCCTTTACATTTTTACCAAAAAAAAAAAAAAAAATTGATGTTGCAACTTTTTTTACTTGCATACAAAAGATTGATATTTTACTTTTAATTAATGCATTTCACTTGAAAACTAAAACATAAAGATAAGACTTCTCCTCTTTTTAATAAGAACGAAAAGGGAGAGAATAATATTAGTCAAATGAGTTAGAAACTTAGAATATCTATTCAGTCAAAAAAAACTTAGAATATTTATGTAGTAACAAACTAAACTTTATATTACTTTAGTTCTATTACTAATAATACTATAAAGAAGATTTTTAGTTAAGACAATTGCAATATCACAGAAAATTTATGGAGTCTTGTGTACAGTAATCTACCCTATACTAAACGGAAAATATCTTGATTGCTTAAAACATTTGGCCACTTAATAGTGTTTTAAAACATTTGGCCACTTTGACATACACCATTCTAAGATTTTTCTATACGTTAAATTATGCTGAAGATATTTGCTTAAGACAGTAAATTATACTTCTTTAGTGTTGTATGCAATTAGAGAAATTGATTCCGCAAAACAATTTACAAAAGTATAGGAAATTTCGTATTTGTAATGACTATATTTAAGAAGCATGACAATATTGTTGGGGTCAAAAATGGTTATTTCGAAATCAACGGCTATGATTATTTCTTATTCACGGATTTCTCGCAAAACATTCACTGAAAGAAAGATAGGAAGTGAACGAACGAGCGAATCCCGCACAAAAGCCACTCGCCGGAGAGCTGAACCATCACGAGGGTCAGCTCGCCGGCGAGCTCAACCATCACGTCGGACAGCTCGCCGGCGAGCTCAACCGACGTGTGGTTATACTCGCCCGGCAAGCTCAACCATCACGCCGGTCAGCTCGCCGGTCAGCTCGCCGGCGAGCTGAACAGTCGTGTGGTTGCACTCGCCTGGCGAGCTCAACCATCACGCCGGTCAGCTCGCTGGCGAGCTGAACCGTCATGTGGTTATACTCACCGGCGAGTTCGGCCGTCACGCGAGTCGGCTCGCCCGGCGAGCTCGACCTGATCCCGGCCTGTCCGACTTACTTCGACTCCCGTATCTTCCATATAGCTATGATATCCGACCTTCGGGACCATATACTTCTCGTTTCGTTTTGATTAAAGTTATTCTCGAATTTTTATGACTAAAACCGAGAAATCGTATAAACGCCAAAAGGCCTAAGAACGGTCCGCAAGGATCCAAACTTGTCTATAGGCCCATCTACGCTCTCAGAAGGGATTCGAGCCCATAAAAGTTATGACGGTTTGTCCTAACTCGCAGAAATACGATAAATGCTAAGTTTCCAAAGATAAATGTAAAGATTCGAGGATAACTATCAAGATCGACGAATAATGGAATATTCCCAAAAGAGATAGACTTGGGCCCGAAGGCGAAGGATGGGCCACCGACCTAGAGCGACTATATAAGGAGAGCAGGAGCAGAAGAAAAGGGAATCCGAGAATTGAGACTCAAGGAACTCCTGCTAGCTTAGAGAACTTAGGGCTTAGGTGGTTAGACTAGCACGGCAAAGCTTAGGACATCTTGGCCGCCTCTTGTTCTGTTGTTCCGATAGTTAGCATATCTCTACTCCTCTCGGAGAAATCTTGTATTCATACTATTCAATAAAACGCCTCTGAGCGATTATCTATCTTTTTATCGTTCTAAAGTGATTAAGCAGAGAATTCGGACCTTCAAGGAAAAACGGGTTCACTCGGTTTTCCTCCATTATTGTTTATTATAATCGACGGTGTGAATTTCGGTTCCCACAGTTTGGCGCTAGAAGGTGGGGGGGGGGGGGGTCGGATTCTCTAACTCAAAAATCACTAAACGATAAAAGACACAGGATGTCCGCTCCAGCAGCTAACAATGTCATTTCTTTCAAGGACCGGGCAACGGCCGATCAGGCAAAACCCCACAACGATCTCCTTGTCATCGAGCTGACGATCCAGGACATCGCCGTAGCGAGAGTGTTGGTCGACACCGGATGCTCGGCCAATATTATCTACAAAAGCACCCTCGAAAGAATGGAGATCGATCTGTGCGCCATTACGGAAGGACCCAGCCCGATATTCGGACTCTCGAAAGATGCTACTATGACTCTCGGCTCGATCGACCTCGTTGTTAAAGCCGGGAACGTCATCAAAGTCACAAAATTCTTAGTCATCAACCGCCCAACATCGTACAACGCGATCGTCAGTACTCCATGGCTGAATTCCATGCGAGCGATCCCTTCGACATTCCATCTGTGCCTTAAGTTTCCAACCCCTTGTGGAGTCGAAACTATACAAGGAGACCGCAGGATGTCGCAAGTATGTTTCACCGCCGAGTTAAAAAGAAAGAACTTTGCGATCGAAACTTCCCATAAAAAGAAAAGAAAATTGACTCTCGATGAGAACGCTGTAGCGACCGTGTTCCGAAGATCGATGTTAGGATGATCTAAGGACTGACTGGCCGAACTGTGAGAACGTACTGAATGGATTGGATGATGCTAGAAAGAGCTGATCAGAGTTCGAAGGACTTTCCGTGGGTGGATGGGAGAACTTGGATCGGCGCTTGATTAGTAGCGACTGAGCGGAACCATGTACCCGATTAAAGCTAGGAACGGATCCGTTTTTGAGCCAAACAAAGCTCCATCAGTTGGTCTTACGCGCGGGTTATTGGACAGGCCGTTCGGTTTGTTGAAACTCAGGATGTTCGGACAACTCGATGAAAATCCCGGCAAAGCGGAATGTTCGGACAGCTATGGTCGGATCCGGACAAGTGTTGTTGGATTCGGACAAGACGGTTGAGCTGGTCGGCTAGACAGCGATTGTCGGAAATCAGACAAGGCGGTTAAGTCTGCCGGCTGTGATGAGCTGATTTAGTAGTATCAGTCTGATTCGGACAAGGCGGTTAGAGTTGTCGACTGGATCAGTCAGCTCTAGCTCGAGTTTTGTCTAAGTAAAACTGGCGGGAACAGTTAAAGTCCGAAAAGGGGAAAAACTCGCGCTGGAACGCTTTGGAGCGCGGGGTGGCGGTTACGGACTTAAGGGCCGCGAGTAAAATGAGCGGGGATAGTTAACTTGGCAGTTTTTCGGGCCTAAACCGCCCAACTGCCCATTTTAATCGTCTCCTTTGCCTTATTTTGCCATTGCTGTACGGGAAACAGAAGGGAGAACCAGAGAGAAACTCCGAAGGAGAAAAGTCCGATTAAGAGAGAGAGTTTTTGATATTTGGCTGGATTGATCAAGTCCGAGTCAAGAACGATCGTCTGTGGGGTGAATCCGACTGTCTGAACGTTCGAAGATCCGACGGAAACCGCTCAAGTGGTGTCAGAAGAGACCGAATCAAATAGAACAAACCGACTCTAAGAAAAAGGTGAGTGCGCGACCGTAGTCTAACGTATTGAATCGTAGTCTGATTGATAGGAATGTTCTGTGTACTGATTGCTTGTCTAATTCGAATTATCTGCTAAGTTCTGGCTTGGTCCGAACAGTCGGTTCCTTCCATCGACGCATCTGGATCAGATCATGCGCCTAGAGCCGTATTGGCCTGCTAGGGCTTGACTGAATCTGATGGCGCTTTGGCTTGGAACGATTGGGTCGGCTAAGTAACTGACTGATGATAAGCATATCCGTTTATTGACTGATTGACTCGATTGCTTTACTTGGCTGAGTGGGACGGAATGACTGCTCTCACTAAGCAAACTGTTGCTTATGCCTCTTGTTTGGATGCAGATCAGGACCAGACCCGAAAGGGTAAAGATATAGCTTGAACGCGAGACAAGGGCAGGAAGGAAGGATGGTGGGTTTGGGTAGATATAGGATGAGATTAACATGTAATAGCCTATAGCGAACTGACTTGTTAACTCGAACCTCAGATTATCTATTCAAATCGTATTATGCTTTACTTGACTGTCTGAAAAAGAACTAAAACTCTGAAATAATTCTAAGTAAGGAAAAATTTGAAAACGGCCCAAGTCTGATCGAGGAAGTCGAGCCAGACTCGTACTGGTGTTACGAAAAAATGGGTCGGGTCCTTCCAAGTGGTATCAGAGCGGAGTCGAGTTCTAGGACAATCTAAGTATAGTGGGTTATTGGGGCAAACCATCCTTCCAAGCCTGACGTCTCGCGGTAAATTCTGTGTACCGAGTCCTGATCCCAAGTTAGTTTTGACTAACTTGCCTGTGATCTTTTTGCAGATGGCAAAAAGTAACCGTAACACAAGAAGGACTGTGAATGAGACCGCTGAGGGGTCTGCGAGCAACGTGGCTAGGAATGAAGCTGGTACGGAAGAGGCTCGGAATGCTGCTCAGAATGCAGCGAATTTGAACAATGCTGCAGCGGCTGGTGCTGCTGCTGGAGCTGCTGCTGCTCCGGTGGGATTGGAAGCCGTTTTGGCTATTTTGGCGCAAGTCTTGGCAAGATTGCCTGCTGCGGCGGCACCTCCAGTGGCTCCACCTATTGTGGAGGAAGTGGAGAACGTGGTGCCGGATGGAGAAGAGGCACACGTTGCTAGGAATCCGTCTTACCTCAAGGTTATGGACCACATGCAGAAACTGGGAACGAAGTTCTTTTCTGGTGGTTCCAAACCAAAGGAAGCAGATCAATGGATTGACAGGATAGGGCGGAACTTTAAGTCGATCCGTTGTCCTCTTGCTTACAAGAAGGACATTGCTGTCCACTACTTGGACGGTGATGCACACCTCTGGTGGTGAGGTGTAGCGGCTCGGATTGGTGCAGAGCATTGCACATGGGCCAACTTTAAGACTGAATTCCGTGGGAAGTATTTTCCACCAGAAGCATTTGACCAGCTCGAAGGAGCTTTCCTCAGACTGGAACAGGGAACTATGACTGTGAGGGAGTATGAAGCGGAATTCAACAGCCTCAAGAAGTATGCTAGGCGTGAGGCCGAGTCGGAAATCTCCTTGGTCCGCAAATTCATGCGCGGACTCAGGGTTGATCTCCGAACTCGTTGTAAAATCCGCAACTATGATACTGTGACCGAGCTGGTGGAAAAGGCCGCAGAACAGGAAGCTGGAATCAGTGAGGAAGCCAAGGTGTTTGGCACAATGGCGCATGTCCATCCTGGTAAGCATGCGGGAAAGAATCAAAAGCCGGTGAAGGCTGGCTCTTCCAGCAAGCCGAATGCAACAGGTCGCAGTGCGTGTTCGACTTGCGGGAAGATGCACTCTGGTGTCTGCCGTGCTGCTACGGGAGCTTGTCACCGTTGCGGAAGTATGGACCACAAGGTGCGTGATTGCCCTGAGGAAGACCTAAGGCTGAAGAGCCAAAACAAGGGTACTGGGGAACGTGTGTGCTACAACTGCGGCGATACGGGGCACTACAAGAATCAGTGTCCGAAGGATGAAAAATCTGCTGGGAAGCGTCCGAGTGATGGGCCTCATCCGGCGGCAAAGAGGCAGGCCATCATGCCGCGGGTGTACACAATCGGTGATGAGTCAATGGACCCAAGCACGTCTCGTCCGATCACTGGTGAGTCATCCTATCTCTCACTTTTTCCTTAAGAATTTCTGTGTGAAATTGCTTGCTTGTAGAGTAGGTCCTTAGTGTTCCGAGTGAATATGTAGGGACCTTAGTCATGGGTGGAGTGGCAACCCATGTTCTGTTTGATTCCGGTGCATCTCACTGCTTTGTGCAACCTGAGATGATTGGAATTGGGGAATTCCAAAAAGAACCAGAAGAAGAAGTAAGAGTGGTTCGGGCAGCTGGTGGTCAGATCATGTACACTTCAGGGAAAATCCGAAACGTCTCTGTGATGATCGGAGGAGTGAACATGCCAGCCGACTTGGTCGTTTGTCCAGTGAAATCATACGATGTGATCCTTGGAATGGATTGGCTGAGTAAATACAAGGCACATCTTGATTGTCATCGTGGCCGAGTTCAGTTTGAGATAGGCAATGGGAAGCTTGTCTATCAAGGGGTCAGACCGACCAATGGGAGTCTGATCATTTCAGCACTTCAAGCAGAAAGAATGCTAGAAAAAGGATGTGAGGCTTATCTGGCTTCAATCACAACTGTGGAAGTCGGACCTGATACTGAGTTGGAAGGGATTCCGATTGTAAAGGAGTATGATGACGTGTTCGAATCCTTGGTAGGATTACCACCGGACCGTGCTGATCCTTTCACGATTGAGCTTGAGCCGGGCACAAAGCCAATCTCGAAAGCTCCATACCGGATGGCTCCGGCTGAAATGGCAGAACTTAAGAAACAGTTGGATGAACTGATGGAGAAAGGGTTTGTGCGCCCAAGCAGTTCACCTTGGGGCGCACCGGTTCTGTTCGTGAAGAAGAAAGATGGTAGCTTCAGGCTATGCATTGACTACAGGGGAATTAACAGAGTCACAGTGAAGAACAAGTACCCTCTTCCAAGGATAGACGAGTTATTGGACCAACTCCGAGGTGCTACTTGTTTCTCCAAGATTGATTTAGCTTCGGGATACCATCAGATCCCGATTGCTGAAGAGGATGTCCGTAAGACAGCCTTCAGATCGAGATATGGCCACTATGAGTTTGTGGTCATGCCCTTCGGATTGACCAACGCCCCTGCAGCCTTTATGAAGATGATGAATAACGTTTTCAGAGATTACCTGGATGAATTCGTTATAGTCTTCATAGACGACATCTTGATTTACTCAAAGAATCAGGAAGAGCACAAGGACCATCTGAGAAAGGTTTTGGACAAGCTGCGGGAACATAAGTTGTTCGCCAAGCTCAGCAAATGCAGTTTTTGGCAAAGAGAAATTGGTTTCTTGGGTCATGTGGTCTCGGACAAGGGAGTGTCCGTGGACCAAGAGAAGATCAAGGCCATTGCGGATTGGCCCAGACCAAGGAACGCAACTGAGATCAGGAGTTTTCTCGGACTGGCTGGATACTACCGACGGTTTGTTAAGGGATTTGCCAGCATGGCTCAACCATTGACAAAGTTGACCGGGAAAGATGTTCAGTTTGTGTGGACAGAAGGCTGTGCTGTGAGTTTCAGCAAACTCAAGATGATGTTGACGACTACTCCAGTATTGGCTCTTCCAATGGACAACGAGCCATACGTGGTGTACACAGATGCATCCAAAGTTGGACTTGGGTGCGTATTGATGCAGCAAGGAAAAGTGATCGCGTATGCTTCTAGACAGCTAAGGAAACACGAAGGGAACTACCCAACACACGACTTAGAGATGGCTGCTGTCGTGTTTGCCCTGAAGATATGGCGGTCATATCTCTATGGTGCTAAGGTCCAAGTCTTCACGGACCATAAGAGCTTGAAGTATATCTTTACTCAACCAGAGCTGAACCTTAGACAGAGGCGTTGGATGGAACTGGTTGCAGATTACGACTTGGATATTGCCTACCATCCGGGAAAGGCAAATCTGGTCGCGGATGCCTTGAGCCGGAAGAGAGTAGCTTCGGCTTCAGAGAAAGACATGGAGGAATTGGTTCACATGGTTGGAACCTTACGATTAGCTGCCTTGACTGACGAATTGGAACCGTTGGGTCTTGGTGCAGCGGATCAGGCGGACTTGTTGTCCCGAGTTCGCCTTGCACAGGAAAAGGATGAGGATCTGATCAAAGCTTCCAAGAACGAGAAGACAGAGTATCAGACTTCAAACAATGGGACAATTCTGGTTAATGGCCGAGTGTGCGTTCCTAACGACAAAGGATTGCGGGATGAGATCCTAAAGGAGGCACATCAGTCAAAGTTTTCGATACATCCAGGAGCCAATAAGATGTATCGAGACTTGAAGAGATACTATCATTGGGTTGGAATGAAGCGGGATGTTGCAAAATGGGTAGCTGGGTGCCAAATCTGCCAAATGGTTAAGGCAGAAAATCAAGTTCCGAGTGGACTACTTCAGAGTTTACCCATCCCAGAATGGCCTTGGGATAAGATCACGATGGACTTCGTGACTGGCTTGCCCATCAGGAACGGCAAGGACGCTATCTGGGTGATAGTGGACAGATTGACCAAGTCCGCACACTTCTTGGCTATCAACAAAACAGACAATGCAGCGGTGCTAGCCAAGTTGTACGTGGAACAGATCGTCAGACTTCATGGAGTTCCGGTAAGCATAGTGTCAGACCGAGACTCCAAGTTTTATTCGGCCTTCTGGAGAGCTATGCAGAAGTCGATGGGGACCAAGGTCCATATGAGTACAGCATATCATCCGCAAACGGATGGACAATCAGAGAGGACAATCCGAACACTTGAAGACTTACTGCGATCTTGTGTTCTGGATTGGGGAGACAAATGGGATCAGTACTTGCATCTGGCTGAGTTTTCCTACAACAACAGCTATCACGCAAGCATTGGAATGTCGCCTTACGAGGCATTGTACGGACGTCCGTGTAGGACACCGCTATGCTGGACCCAAGTGAAGGAGCGCAGCATATTTGGCCGAGATTTTGTGGAAGAGACAACTGAAAGAATCCGAGTCTTGAAACTGAAGATGAAAGAGTCTCAGGATAGACAGAAGATTTATGCAGACAGACGCAGAAAAGACCTTGAGTTTGAAGTAGGAGACATGGTATATCTCAAAACCGTCACCTACAAAGGAAAGGACTGATCCTCAAAGAATGCTAAGCTAAGTCCTATACATGGGACCGTACAAGATCCTGGAAAGGATTGGAAAGGTCGCCTACAAACTGGAACTGCCCTCATCGATGGCTCAGTTTCATAACGTGTTCCATGTATCTTTGCTGCGAAAATGCATAAGGAATCAAGACAATGTGGTTCCTGAACCACCATCTGACTTGAGAGAGAACCTTACTGTGGAGGGACGACCAGTCCGGATCATTGGTAGAAAAACCAAGCCTGAGGGCAGAAAGAATATCAAAATGATTCAAGTCGTTTGGGACTGCGATGGAGAGGAAGAAACGACTTGGGAGCCAGAGGCGAGAATGAAAGTTGAGTTTCCAAAGTGGTTTGACAAACTCACAGAAGATTCAGGAAGAAAGACTCGAGGACGAGTCTGAGCCAAGTGGGGGAGAACTTGTAGCGACCGTGTTCCGAAGATCGATGTTAGGATGATCTAAGGACTGACTGGCCGAACTGTGAGAACGTACTGAATGGATTGGATGATGCTAGAAAGAGCTGATCAGAGTTCGAAGGACTTTCCGTGGGTGGATGGGAGAACTTGGATCGGCGCTTGATTAGTAGCGACTGAGCGGAACCATGTACCCGATTAAAGCCAAACAAAGCTCCATCAGTCGGTCTTACGCTCGGGTTATTTGACAGGCCGTTCGGTTTGTTGAAACTCAGGATGTTCGGACAACTCGATGAAAATCCAGGCAAAGCGGAATGTTCGGACAGCTATGGTCAGATCCGGACAAGTGTTGTTGGATTCGGACAAGACGGTTGAGCTGGTCGGCTAGACAGCGATTGTCGGAAATCAGACAAGGCGGTTAAGTCTGCCGGCTAAGCTGTGATGAGCTGATTTAGTAGTATCAGTCTGATTCGGACAAGGCGGTTAGAGTTGTCGACTGGATCAGTCAGCTCTAGCTCGAGTTTTATCTAAGTACAACTGGCGGGAACAGTTAAAGTCCGAAAAGGGGAAAAACTCGCGCTGGAACGCTTTGGAGCGCGGGGTGGCGGTTACGGACTTAAGGGCCGCGAGTAAAATGAGCGGGGATGGTTAACTTGGCAGTTTTTCGGGCCTAAACCGCCCAACTGCCCATTTTAATCGTCTCCTTTGCCTTATTTTGCCATTGCTGTACGGGAAACAGAAGGGAGAACCAGAGAGAAACTCCGAAGGAGAAAAGTCCGATTAAGAGAGAGAGTTTTCGATATTTGGCTGGATTGATCAAGTCCGAGTCAAGAACTATCGTCTGTGGGGTGAATCCGACTGTCTGAACGTTCGAAGATCCGACGGAAACCGCTCAAGAGGTGTCAGAAGAGACCGAATCAAACAGAACAAACCGACTCTAAGAAAAAGGTGAGTGCGTGACCGTAGTCTAACGTATTGAATCGTAGTCTGATTGATAGGAATGTTCTGTGTACTGATTGCTTGTCTAATTCGAATTATCTGCTAAGTTCTGGCTTGGTCCGAACAGTCGGTTCCTTCCATCGACGCATCTGGATCAGATCATGCGCCTAGAGTCGTATTGGCCTGCTAGGGCTTGACTGAATCTGATGGCGCTTTGGCTTGGAACGATTGGGTCGGCTAAGTAACTGACTGATGATAAGCATGTCCGTTTATTGACTGATTGACTCGATTGCTTTACTTGGCTGAGTGGGACGGAATGACTGCTCTCACTAAGCAAACTGTTGCTTATGCCTCCTTGTTTGGATGCAGATCAGGACCAGACCCGAAAGGGTAAAGACATAGCTTGAACGCGAGACAAGGGCAGGAAGGAAGGATGGTGGGTTTGGGTAGATATAGGACGAGATTAACATGTAATAGCCTATAGCGAACTGACTTGTTAACTCGAACCTCAGATTATATATTCAAATCGTATTATGCTTTACTTGACTGTCTGAAAAAGAACTAAAACTCTGAAATAATTCTAAGTAAGGAAAAATTTGAAAACGGCCCAAGTCTGATCGAGGAAGTCGAGCCAGACTCGTACTGGTGTTACGAAAAAATGGGTCGGGTCCTTTCAAACGCCCCGGAACGAGACTCGGAAGTCTTCTGGCAATCTCAAAAGGCCAAAGCCCTAGAAGGGAAGCGCGAACCGACTTGCAAACCGGTAATTTCGATCTGCCTCGACGAATCCTCTCCGGAACGATTTGGAGCCAACCTCCGCGAGCCACTAAAGACAGAGCTCATCGCATGTCTCAAAAAGAACCTCAATGCGGTCGCTTGGGCCGCGGAAGATATGCCAGGGATTGATATCGGCATAACGTGTCATGAGCTTAACATCGATCCGACCTACAAACCCGTCAAACAAAAAAGAGGGAAGCTAGGACCGGAGCGTGCCACCGCGGTAAATGAGGAAGTCGAAAGCCTCCTGAAGGTCGGATCAATAACAAAAGTTAGGTATCCAGACTGGCTCGCTAACCCGGTCGTGGTCAAAAAGAAAAACGGCAATTGGCGAGTATGCGTCGATTTCACCGATCTCAACAAGACATGTCCAAAGGATTGCTTCCCAGTCCCGCACATCGACCGACTGGTCAAAGCAACAGCAGTGAACAAACTCTTATCATTTATGGATGCCTTCTTTGGGTACAATCAGATCATGATGAATCCTGACGATCGTGAGAAAACTGCGTTCATCACCGATCGGGGAACATATTGCTACAAAGTAATGCCTTTCAGTCTCAAGAATGCAGGCGCCACTTACCAGCGACTTGTAAATCGAATTTTCTCCGAACAGCTCGGCAAGACTATGGAGGTATACATCGATGACATGCTCGTAAAGTCTCTTGATGAGCACGACCACATCTCCCATTTGGAGGAGTGCTTTGCAAAACTTAACGCCCACAACATGAAACTGAACCCTGCAAAGTGTAGATTCGCGGTGGCATCAGGAGAATTTCTCGGGTACCTAGTCACGTGTCGTGGGATCGAAGCCAATCCTAAGCAGATAAACGCGTTAATAGAGATGGTCTCGCCAAAGACGAAACGGGAAGTCCAAAGGCTAACCGGAAGAGTCGCGGCCTTGAACCGTTTCATCTCGCGCTCGACGGATAAGTGTCTTCCTTTCTACGACACGCTGAAAGAGAATAAGAAGTTCGAATGGTCGGAGGAATGTGAGAAAGCTTTCCAACAGCTAAAACGTTACCTGGCCACTCCTCCCGTCCTCGCAAAACCGGTGGAGGGAGAACCCTTGTTCCTGTACATTGCAGTCTCCACAACAGCGGTAAGCGGCGTTTTGATTAGAGAGGAACGCGGTGAGCAAAAACCAATCTTCTAGATAAGCAAAACGTTACTGGACGCTGAGACCCGGTATCCCCTGATGGAGAAACTAGCATTCGCAGTTGTGACATCGGCAAGGAAACTCCGACCGTACTTTCAGTCGCATACCATAATAATCCTCACCACCTTCCCCCTGCGAACGATCATGCACAGTCCGAGTCAGTCGGGACGACTTGCAAAATGGGCAATCGAACTAAGCGAGTACGACGTGGAGTACCGCCCAAGAACCTGCGCAAAATCTCAAGTACTAGCGGACTTCTTGGTAGAATTGCCCACGGGGAATATGAAAAACACTAAACCGGACTCAACCTAGATCCTTCACGTCGACGGATCGTCGTCCAAACAAGGATCCGGGATTGGAATCCGGCTCACGTCTCCGACCGGCGAAGTCTTGGAGCAGTCGTTCCGATTGGAATTCCATGCGTCGAACAACGAGGCCGAATATGAAGCACTCGTCGCAGGATTACGATTAGTCCATGGGCTTAAGATCCGCAACATTCACGCTTGCTGTGACTCTCAGTTAGTCGCAAATCAATACAGCGGAGAATACGAAGTGAGGGACGAAAGAATGGATGCATATCTAAAACCCATCCAAGACCTCTCCCGAGACTTCAACCACTTCGCCCTCACTAGGATTCCTCGCTCGGAAAAAACTCAGGCGGATGCCTTGGCCGCACTCGCATCAAGTTCGGATTCTTGATTAAGACGAGTAATCCCCGTTGAGTTCATCGAACACCCAAGCATCGGACCACCAGTGGTCGCCAATCTGATTCGAGCACAAATCGAAAATGCGGAGGAAGTTGAAGACCCACCAGAAGAAAACGTGGATCAGTCGGAATACGGCTGCGACAGGCCATGGCTAGAGCCAATCCGAGCATACATAATCAACGGGACGCTTCCCACTGAGAAATGGGCGGCCCACAAAATCAAAACCCAGGCCGCGTGATATGTAACGGTAGAAGGAGAAATCTACAAATGGAGATTCTCCGGCTCGCTCATGACCTGCACCGAAAGCGAAAAAGCAAGAAGAGTAATGGAGGAGGTTCATTCCAGATCATGTGGGAACCACTCCGGCGGAAGATCTCTCGCCGTAAAAATAAAGCGCCATGGTTATTAGTGGCTAACTATGATCAAAGACTGCGAGAAGTTCGCACGGAAGTGTGAAAAATGCCAAAGGCACGCACCGACAATCCATCAACACGCGGAAGTCCTCTCCTCCATCTCGTCTCCGTATCCCTTCATGCGATGGTCCATGGATATCGTCGGGCCATTACAAAACACGAAGAAGAAACGCTTCCTCCTGGTCTTCACGGATTTCTTCTCAAAGTGGGTAGAGGCAGATTCCTACGCAAGTATCAAAGACGTACAAGTCGAGAACTTTGTATGGAAGAACATCATCACCAGACACGGGGTCCCTTACAAAATCGTGACAGACAACGGATCTCAGTTCATCTCTACCCGATTCGAAGCATTCTGCGAGAAGTGGAAGATACGACTGACTAAGTCGACTCCCAGATATCCGCAGTGCAATGGGCAGGCAGACACCATCAACAAAACCGTCCTCGACGGGTTAAAAAAGCGCTTAGAAGCCAAAAAGGGGCGATGGGCAGAAGAGCTCGAAGGAGTTCTTTGGTCGCATCGTACGACCCCGAGACGGGCTACGGGTGAAACCCCATTCGCCCTCATTTACGGAACGAAATGTATGATCCCCGCGGAAGTAGAGTTTCCCAGAGTACGGAGAAGATTCCTCCCCAAACGAGAAGATCTTAACAGCGCGATGCTGCTGGACGAACTCAATCTTATTAACGAGCGGCGAGATCAAGCTCTCATACGAATCCAAAATTACCAGCACGCCGCCGCAAAATTCTACAACTCAAACGTTCGCCATCGCAGGTTCAAAGAAGGCGACCTGGTCCTTCGCAAAGTCTTCCAAAACACTGCCAAATGTAACGCAGAAAAACTGGGAGCAAACTGGGAAGGTCCATACAAGGTTATAAAGGTCGTCCGACCAGGATCATACCAAATCGCAAACATGCAGGACGTCAAGATCCAAAGAACCTGGAACGCGATGCATCTTAAGAAATACTACCACAAATCGAAAAGTGGATCCAAAGAACTACGAAAGACGGGTACGTAGGCAGCTCGCCCAGTGAGTTCAGCAATCCCCGTATACTCGTATACTCGTATACTCGTATACTCCCACAACTTTCAAAAAGTCGATCTTTTCGAAACTTTTTACAAAAAAAAAAAACAACGCGACGCTTCAATCGCTAAGCCCACTATCCAACAAACGGCTAGAACGGCGGTCCAGAACTCGCCCAGAACGCCTAAATCAGCTATCACGCTAAAACCAACAAACCCACGAATGCTCATAAAAAAAACATCCTTGGTAAAAAGCCTGCAAGAAAAACGCGGCTCAAAACAAAAAAAAGATTAACTTCTGGCACTGTGAGACGTCGCAACACGCTTGAAGTTACGGTCTTTCCAACACTTATGGAAACAACACTCTTGTTTCCAAAATCAACATACCTCTAACGGTAAAATGCCTGTAAAATGGCATCACTTCTTTGTTGCTGATCACAACAAACGAACCCGAACGTCCTAAACAGACACTAGCCGCCCTCGAAAGGATAGGCTCTCTTACATCCGACAAGGATACCATAGCGCTCTATACAAGAAAATCCAAAATTTTGGCCAGCACCTCCAAACGGCCTTTGGAAGTAGCTCGATTCATACCAAGACAAGTCATATAAGCCGATAACACTTCGCGGACTTTATATCGGTACGAATCAGGTTGAAATCGCAAACAAGCAAAACGAAAGCCGACTTGTCATCGCATAGCCTTAGTCCGAAAGTAAACCTAGGTCTTGCCGTAAATCCAGTCTTGCTGGATCCTGACATCTCAAAGGCATAATATCGATGTCCCGATATGAGATCCCAAAACTTGTCTCTTCACTTAAGTCTATACGTTTTCACGAGTCCTCGCACAAGCAAAAGCTGCGCGCTCAACAGACTATGGATACAGTGACCATCCGGGGGCAAGGAATGAGACGACAACTCACTCCTTCGCCCTCTAACTTCGAAAAACCCGGAGTTCTCTCAATTTATAATAAGCCAAAAAAGTTTTATAGATTGAGCCAAGCATTATACAAAAAGCCCTAACAAGGGCAGAGATTCAAAGCCACCAACGGCCAGTCCCGAAACATGCAAACTGTGGCCTCACAAATAGGCAAAAACGAAAAATAAAAAAAAATCCCCGAAAGGATCGTTACCCTAAGCACTCCTCGGAGCACCACCTTCATCCTCAACCTCACAGCCATCGCCTCCCCCTGGTCTCTCCCGAACACGGCGTGAGGGTTCACTCGAACTGCAGCTGAGAGAGGATCGAGTCGAAGTCCCCGTCGGAAGCCTTCAACTCCTCCTTGCGAGACAGCAGCCTGGCTTCTTCGGAGTCCAGAGTCGGAGCCATGTCGCCGTTGAGCAGGTGGATCTCGTTCAGGCTTCCCTCGACGCTTGCCAGAGCCAGGTCCTTCTCACGGACTGCCATTAGGGAATCAAACAGAACAGCCATCCTTGTCAGGCGAGCGTGAAAATCATCCCTCGAAACAACAGTCCTCGACTCTTCTCGGTTCTGAATTTCACGCTGGAGACGACGGACTTCGGAAGCCTTGCTCTTCTTCTCTTTCTTCAGCTTGAACAATGCGCTCGCCGACTTTCCGAGGTCCCGCTCCAGATCGCTGACCCGAACCTCCAGCTGAGAGAGCTCAGCAGCACGGGCAGCTTCAGTAGATTTCAACGCGGCCTCGGCTTGTTTCAATGCCTCTCGCGATTCAGCCAGGCCCCTTGTCGAACGCTCTATCTCTGATCTGCAGTTGCTGAGCATCCCTTCAATCAGGGATACAAACTATACATGAAATAAGGGTCAGGATAATCGTAGAACAAGGTGGCTTATGCTGAAAATAGTCAAAACAAACCTTGGCACGATGTTACGACAAAGGTCCCGAGGGCTCCCCTTCCGCGCCAGTGGTATATCTCCTCTTCTTGACGGTCTTGGTCGCAGCGCCAGTCCTCTTGCGACTTTTGGTCAAAGGAGCAGCAATGAACGCGGGAAGCCCTAGGACGATCTCCTTCCTATCCAAAGGCGGAGGCATCAACTCCGTCGCCTTCTCCTCCTTAGGAGCTGGGACTGGTGTGGTCGAAGAGCCCGAGGGTTGAGCCGAGACCTCCGGAACTTGAACAGGAACCATGGCCGATTCTGCGAGGGGCGTGGCATCACCAGGGGACTTGTTTCCTCCAGCCGAGGTCGACATCGCTGGCGAAGAAATGATAGCTGGCACCTCAGGATGAATCCGACCCCCTTCCTTCTTGGCACTGCGTCTGGACAGTCTCTCTTTGAAAGAAAGAAACCCGGCGACGAAGGTTGGAGTAGCTTCATGGATGGCCAGAGTCGGAAGTGCCGAGTTGCCCTCACCCATCTCGACGTTGGAGCTTTTGTTTTCACTTGGGGAGGAAGACATTCTTGATATGTAGTTTGAAGAAAAGAGAATGTGAGAGAAAGAGATGTGTGAAGAATGAGGAGTGGTGAGTTGCTACTTATAAGGATATGAGGGTGACGTGGATTTCCGCAATAAATATTCTTAGCCAAAGATTTAGATTTCTAATTCACATCATTCGCCCGCAAAATCGTCTCCGTGTCTTACGGGCTAGGGGGCTAACTGTTGGGGTCAAAAATGGTTATTTTGAAATCAACGGCTATGATTATTTCTTATTCACGGATTTCTCGCAAAACATTCACTAAAGAAAGATCGGAAGTGAACGAACGAGCGCATCCCGCACAAAAGCCACTTGCCGGAGAGCTGAACCATCACGCGGGTCAGCTCGCCGGCGAGCTCAACCATCACGTCGGACAGCTCGCCGGCGAGCTGAACCGACGTGTGGTTATACTCGCCCGGCGAGCTCAACCATCACGTCGGTCAGGTCACCGGCGAGCTGAACCGTCGTTTGGTTGCACTCGCCCGGCGAGCTCAACCATCGCGCCGGTTATGCTCGCCGGCGAGTTCGTCCGTCACGCGATTCGGCTCGCCCGGCGAGCTCGACCTGATCCCGGCCTGTCCGACTTACTTCGACTCCCGTATCTTCCGTATAGCTATGATATCCGACCTTCGGGACCGTATACTTCTCGTTTCGTTTTGATTAAAGTTATTCTCGAATTTTTATGACTAAAACCGAGAAATCGTATAAACGCCAAAAGGCCTAAGAACGGTCCGCAAGGATCCAAATTGGTTTATAGGCCCATCTACGCTCTCAGAAGGGATTCGAGCCCATAAAAGTTATGACGGTTTGTCCTAACTCGCAGAAATACGATAAATACTAAGTTTCCAAAGATAAATGTAAAGATTCGAGGATAACTATCAAGATAGACGAATAATGGAATATTCCCAAAAGAGATAGACTTGGGCCCGAAGGCGAAGGATGGGCCACCGACCTAGAGCGACTATATAAGGAGAGCAGGAGCAGAAGAAAAGGGAATCCAAGAATTGAGACTCAGAGAACTCCTGCTAGCTTAGAGAACTTAGGGCTTAGGTGGTTAGACTAGCACGGCAAGGCTTAGGATATCTTGGCCGCCTCTTGTTCTGTTGTTCCGATTGTTAGCATATCTCTTCTCCTCTCAGAGAAATCTTGTATTCATACTATTCAATAAAACGCGTCTGAGCGTTATCTATCTTTTTATCGTTCTACAGTGATTACGCAGAGAATTCAGACCTTCAAGGTAAAACGGGTTCACTCGGCTTTCCTCCATTATTGTTTATTATAATCGACGGTGTGAATTTTCGTTCCCACAAATATTAAAGGTGCAACTATCGACATTGCATAACTCCATCGGAAAATATATTAATCTGTTTCCATTTGTGAATAATAAACTTCTATTTATCATGGACGTGTATGAATGCATGCACAAAAATAAATAATATTTGTGGGGTGTATAATGTTTAAAGTAAGAAATGTTACATCTCTATAGGAATTGGGGACAAATTAAAGGGCTGGTTGGCGGAGCAGATAGTATATTTTTGTAGTTCGCTCGTGCCAATGTCTTTCCTTCGTATGTCATCACTTCTATCATGAGCAAATAAGTATAGTAAAAAAAATATAGTAAATATTTTTGAGCTGATAAAGGTGCTTGACCAAAAAGCTGATAAAAGTGAAAAGATGATTCCCTCGTCCGTATATGGAATTAATGGTCACTACGTTACACTGCAAAGCGAGTTTTGTTCATTTCCTTTATCGGGTCAAACGAATGTGCAGTAGAGTGACTCTAACGAATATTTTGCCCTGATAGTGGATGAGTTCCTGAGTTGTAGCGCTGTAGTTGAAGACGGTGTTGTACAGAGGGAGAGTTAGTAGGAGGAATACCGGTATTTACCCAACAACGATTTCAGGTTTGCTGGTTTCGAAAATATGTTTAAGGGGAGCATGTGGGAACCGAAATTCGCACTGTCGATTTTCGCTTAAATAAGGAAACTCGGAAAACCCTAATTTTCCAGAGGTCCCGGATATCTGCTAATACCACACGCCAAGAAATCAGAACACAATAATGACAACGATAAAGTATAAGAAATCGAAAAGAGAGCAAAGTAGATCTTATTCCGAATTCGCGTTTGAGCGCTACAACAAGGTAAGAGTCTGGGCTACGAGAGCTGTCGGCGAGATTCCTAGTTCTAAAACCCTAAGACGGCAATAACCTAGTTGAGTCGCAGCTCGAATAACAAAAAGGGAAATATGCCTAAATCGCTCTAAGTGCTAATTTTGCTCTGAAAAAGTCTCCCCCATGCCTCTCGCCTAGGACTCCTTATATACTGGCTCCTAGGTCGGTTTACGCTTTTCCTCTTCTGCCCTTAAGCTGCCATAGTATAAAAATGGAGAAATTCCATTTTTTCCGATCTTCGTAATTATCTTCAAAATTTCGTATTTATCCGCGGAAACTTGACATTTATCTTTCCTCGCGAACCAAGCGTAAACCGTCATGCAGCTTACGGGCTGTTGATTAAGAAATCGTAAGTTGGGCCTCGAGTCATGTCTTAGGCTCCTTTGGGCCGTCTTCTGACTTGAAGCGTTTATTACGGTTTCTTTCGATAAAGAGTGAACTTCCCGCGGCTTTTACCGTAAAGTTTAATCGATGACTTAGAATGGCGGGAAACGTGAAATGGATTCGCTACGGTCTTCGGAAGATAGCATCGAAGGGTAGACGAGAATGCATGGACTAATT
Source organism: Brassica napus (assembly GCF_020379485.1). Lineage (NCBI taxonomy): Eukaryota > Viridiplantae > Streptophyta > Magnoliopsida > Brassicales > Brassicaceae > Brassica > Brassica napus. The sequence goes on along the minus strand of NC_063444.1, from coordinate 18,616,952 downwards.
CCGTATCGACGTTTCGGAAGAGCTCGGTCGCTACGTAGAGACCGAGCTTCGGCTCGAGCTCGGTCGTTACGTAGCGACCGAGCGAAACACGCGTTTGGTCGCTGCGTAGCGACCCTTTTTGAGCTCTTGTCCGATGTCTCGTGTTTCCTCCGCAAAGCTTTTCGTAAGGAAGAATCTATTTCGAAAAAGTATTTGCCGAAGAAGGTTTTTCGTTTTCTTCTTCGGACGTTTTGAATGTTAATATCGTCGTAACCATTTTTTACCCCAACAGTTAGCCCCCCAGCTCGTTAGAGTCGAGACTCTAGCGCGCGGTTTGACGATTTTGGCAAAGTTAGGCATTTTGAAACGAAGTTTACTTCAAACTCCACAGAAGAGAATTCTAGAGAAAGTTTTATTAAAAAATATAAAATTCCGAGCCCATACTTCTATAAGTAGTGAGCTCTTGTCATTCATTTGCTTTACACCTTCCCTTCTTCAAAACTTCAAAACCCCTCTAGCTCCAAATCTCTTGCCTTTAACATGTCTTCTTCACGTGGTGACAAGAGAAGTTCCGATGTGGAGATGGGCGAGACCACCTCTCCGGCGCCAATTCCGACTTCTCCGGTCGAAGCACCGGCTTGCGTTGCCGACCATCTCTCCTTTCGAGAGAGGCTAATTCGTCGCCAAGCCGAGAAAGAACAGGTTCGAGCCGGCGCCGAGTTACCGTCCTCTTCTGCACTGGCCGTTGCTCCGGGTCATGGGACCGAGGGCGTAACTCCGCGAGATACGAGAACTCTCGCAGGCTCGGTCATTCCAGATGCTTCGGCTTTACCTGCCGGATCGTCCACGACTCCGATTCTCGTACAAGATAAGGAGAGGGCCGCTGACTCTATGCCTCCTCCTCCGGCCAGGAAAGAGATCGTTCTAGCGCTGCGCGCTCCTAGTGTTGTTCCGGTTGCTCAGCCTAAGGGCCAGAAGAGGAAGTTTACCAATGGCGGTGACGGGGAATCTTCGCAGCAAGGAGACTCGAGCATAGCGTCGGGGCTTTGCGGAAAGGTTTGTCGCTTGCTTACTCTCTTGACTGTTACATATTTCTCTGAAAGACAACGGATTCCTAACTTTCTTCTCATTTCGCAGTTCATGTCGTTGATCGACGGGATGATCAGTGAGTGCGGTTCTGAGACTAGTCGTCTCGCCGGGGAGTTGTTGGAGCTGCAGGGTAGATGGTTTGAAATTGAGGCCATGCTGACGGCTGTCAAGGATTCTCACTCCGTGAAAGTGTCAAAACTCGAGGTCGCGATAGGGGAGCTCGAGAGGGACCTCGGGAAGACGGCGAGTTCATTGCCTAAGGAAAAGAAAACCAGGAAGGCCAAATCTTCGGAGGTGCGTCACCTTTAGCGTCAGATCGAGGGTGATGCGGGGTTAGCGTGCCGCGGGATTCGAGAGGCCAAGGACGCTCTTCGTTCTGAGTTTCAGGCTCTCTAGGCGAAGATATCCGCCTTTCTGGGCTCCCTCGAGTGCATCCGGAATAGGGATTTAGCCTTCGCGACGATTGAGGGCGGGATGGTCGTGGTTCAGTCGTTCCAGAGTCAGACTCCTCTGACCTTAGAGGCCAAAGAGGCCCGACTGTCCGGCTGCAAGGGAGATTTGGCAATCGTGGATGGAGATTTTGATCTCATCCTAGCTGACCTGAAATCCGCGTGCTTTCTCCTGACGTGTTCAGAATGCCCAGAGGGGAAAGATCCGGTGCTCGGAGAAGGCGGAGGTGATGCGGCTCCAGGCTTGGACGAAGCGACGGGTGAAGAGGGAGCGTGAGTTCTGAGGATGACTTTGGTTAGATCTCTTGCGGGAGATTTTTTTTTTTTATGTTTGATGTTTCGGTCTTGAATGGCCTCATTTCGCGTTTCGGGACTGGCCGTATGTGGCTTTGAATCCCTGCCGCTCTGTGGCTTTCTTTTTATGACAAGATGATCGAGTTGCATTTTTCATAAGTTTACGTATGGCGTGGAAGAAGGGTGATGAGTTGTCGTCTCATATTCTTCTTCGATGTGAAATGTTTCGTTCGAGATCTGTTTCGAGAGTTTTTCCGCGAGATATCGACTTCGCGGGATATCTGAAGATGTCGATTATAAACATAGCGGCATGGTTTTGGGATCTCGTATCTTTTGGATATCATGCCTTGAGATGTTAGAGACCAGTGCGCTGGGTTTAGGGCAAGACCTAGGTTTACTTTCGGTTTTAAGATTTTATGCGGTGACTAGCCGGCTATCGATTTATCTGTCGCGATTTTAACCTGATTCGTACCGATTTAAAGTCTGCGATAGGTTCTCGGTTTATATGACTTGTTAGATATGAATCGAGCATCTCTCCGGAGACAATTTTTAAGCCAACCGAAAGTGCTGGACCAAAATTTCGGGTTTCTTTTATAGCGCTATTATCCTTGTGTCGGATGTACGAGAGTCATCTTCGTGAGATGGCTATGTCTATTTAGGACGTTCAAGAGTTCGATGTGATCAGCACCGAACTTGGCGGCAGATGTCGTCGTTTAGGGTTTTTTTTTTTTGCACAAGATATGTGTTAAAATGTTTGTCATTTTTTTACGGAGTGTCCGTTTTCGTTGTTCGGAAGAAGTAACCCTCGAGGCATCTCTCGCGACATCTCGCGATGCCAAAGGCTGTTTCTCCTAACGGCCGATTTATTTTCGCATATCGAAAATGTTTTGTGGGTGAATGATAATATGCTTGGTTAAGATATGTCGGAAACATAGAAGGCGTGGTCGGATGTTTCCGAGTTTGAGAGTATACGAGTATACGTATCCACTCCCCCCCCCCTTTTAATGAGGGGGGACGGCTGAATTTGCCTATCGACAAACTGCCTACGTACTCCATATGGAGATCAAGCCGTCTCGTAGTTCGGTCATTGTGAGTCGGTTTGTTTAGTGATAGTATTTTTTGAGATGCATCGCGTTCCAAATCCTTGGAATTTTTATGCCTTGCATGTTGGCTATTTCGTAGGAGCCCGGTCGGACGACTTTTTCGATTTTATAGGGTCCTTCCCAGTTTGCTCCGAGTTTTCCCGCGTTTCGTTCAGCGATGTTTTGGAAGACCTTGCGAAGGACCATATCTCCCTGATTAAATCTGCGATTACGTATGTTGGAATTCTAGTACTTTGCGGCTGCGTGTTGGTAATTTTGGATTCAGATGAGCGCTCGATCTCGGCGCTCGTTAATGAGATCGAGATCGTCGAGGAGCATTGCGTTGTTGAGCTCCTCTCGTTCGGGAAGTAATCTTCTTCGAACACCGGGAAATTTTACTTCTCCGGGAATCATGCATTCCGTTCCGTACACCAGAGCGAAAGGGGTTTCTCCTGTTGCTCGCCTCGGGGTGGTACGGTGGGACCAGAGGACTCGCTCGAGTTCGTCGGCCCACCTGCCTTTTTTAGCCTCTAAGCGTTTCTTCAGTCCGTCGAGAATGGTTTTATTAATCGTTTCAGCTTGTCTGTTACACTGCGGATACCTGGGCGTTGATTTGTTTAGTCGTATCTTCCATTTTTCGCAGAACGCCTCGAACCGGGTGGAGATAAACTGAGATCTGTTATCGGTTATGATTTCATAAGGAACTCCATGCCTACAGATGATGTTTCTCCATACTTGCGTACGAATCTGCCTCTACCCATTTTGAAAAGAAATCGGTGAGGACTAAAAGGGAACGCTTTTGCTTTGAATTGTGAAGGGGACCGACGATGTCCATGGCCCAGCGCATAAAACGATAGGGCGACGTGATGGAGGAGAGAACTTCGGCTGGTTGTCGGATGGTTGGAGCATGCCTCTGGCATTTTTCGCATTTTCGTGCGAACTTCTCGCAATCTCCGATCATCGTTGGCCAGTAGTATCCATGGCGCTTAATTTTCACTGCCAGTGATCTTCCACCGGAATGATTGCCGCAGGACCCGGAATGTACTTCTTCCATCACTTTTCTCGCTTTTTCCCCTTCCAGGCACGTCATGAATGGTCCGGAGAATCTCCATTTGTAAATTTCGCCGTCCACAGTTACGTAGCGCGCGGCCTGTGTTCGGACTTTACGGGCTGCCCATTTTTCGGTGGGCAGGTGTCCGTTGATAATGTAGTCTCGAATTTTCTGCAGCCATGGGGTATCGCAGCCGTAATCAGATTGCTCTGATTGCGGTCGTATCGTAACCTCTTCTTCTTCGTCATCTTGACCTTCTATGAGGTCGACGATGATTGGCGGTCTGATGCTCGAATGTTCGATGAACTCGACCGGAATTAGCCTTTTAAGTCCTGGGCCAGAACTTGATGCTAAGGCCGCGAGAGCATCTGCCTGGACGTTTTCGGAACAGGGAATTCGCGTAAGGGCAAAACAGTCAAACTTTTGAGCTAGTTTTTGGACCAGTTTGAGGTACGCGTCCATCCGTTCGTCCCTGGCTTCATACTCTCCGCTGAACTGACTTGCCACTAACTGGGAGTCGCAGTAAGCGTGGATGTTTCGTATCTTCAAGCCGTGGGCCAAATGCAGCCCTGCGACGAGTGCTTCGTATTCGGCTTCGTTGTTTGAGGCGCGGAATTCCAGCCTGAATGATTGCTCTAAGATCTCGCTCGTCGGAGATGTGAGGCGAATTCCGATGCCTGATCCCTGCTTGGACGAGGATCCGTCGACGTGAAGGAGCCAAGTGAAATTTGGTTCCTCGTTGGTTATGGTCTCTGTCGGTAGTTCGACCAAGAAGTCTGCAAGAACTTGTGACTTTGCGCTTGTTCTCGGTCGGTACTCGATATCGTACTCGCTCAATTCGACCACCCATTTGGCCAACCGGCCCGATTGACTCAGGCTATGCAGAATCGTCCGTAGGGGAAAAGTCGTGAGGACGACGATCGTGTGGGATTGGAAATATGGTCTTAGTTTTCGGGACGATGTTACGACCGCGCATGCTAATTTTTCCATTAGCAGGTATCTAGATTCTGCATCCAGCAAGGTTTTCCTTATATAGAAAATAGGTTTCTGTTCGCCGCGTTCTTCCCTGATCAGCACGCCGCTCACAGCTGTTGCCGATACAGCGATGTATAAGAACAAAGGTTCCCCCTCCACGGGTTTTGCGAGGACTGGAGGGGAAGCTAAATACCGCTTCAGCTGTTGGAAAGGGTTTTCGCATTCTTCCGACCATTCGAATTTTTTATTTCCCCGTAAGACATCGTAGAAGGGCATGCACTTGTCTGTTGATCGTGAAATAAACCGGTTAAGTGCCGCGACTCTACCGGTCAGCCTTTGGACTTCCCGCTTATTCTTCGGCGAAGCCATCTCGATCAGTGCGTTGATCTGTTTTGGATTAGCTTCGATGCCGCGGAATGTGACTTGGTAGCCGAGGAATTCCCCTGATGCCACGGTAAACCTGCATTTTGTCGGATTGAGCTTCATGTTATGGGAATTTAACTGCACGAAACATTCCTCGAGATGTGATACGTGATCCTTTGCTTGGAGGGATTTGACGAGCACGTCGTCGATATAAACCTCCATCGTTTTACCGAGTTGTTTAGAGAACATACGGTTCACGAGTCGTTGGTAAGTTGTGCCAGCGTTTTTGAGGCCGAAGGGCATTACCCTGTAATGAACGTAGTCTTCTCGCAATCGTCAGGGTTCATCATAATTTGGTTGTAACCTGAGAAGGTGTCCATGAAAGACAAAAGTTCGTTTCCTGCCGTTGCTTCTACTAATCGATCGATGTGTGGCAGGGGGAAACTATCTTTTGGACAGGCCTTGTTTAGGTCAGTAAAATCCACGCAAACTCGCCATTTTCCGTTTTTCTTTTTGACTACTACAGGGTTAGCGAGCCAGTCTGGATACCTCACTTCCGTTATTGACCCGACTTTAAGCAATTTTTCGACCTCGTCGTTCACCGCGGAAGCCCGTTCAGGTCTTAGCTTCCGCCTTTTTTGTTTGACGGGTTTGAAGGTTGGATCGATATTTAATTCGTGACACGTTATGTTAATGTCAATCCCTGGCATATCTTCCGCGGCCCATGCGAAAGTATTGAGGTTCTTTTTTAGACAGGTTATGAGCTCTGTCCTCAAAGGCTCGCGGAGATTGGCTCCGATTTCGACGCATCGTTCCGGTGATGCTTCGTCGAGACAGACTGTGACCACAGGTTCGCAAGTTGGTTCGCGTTTTTCCTCTAGGGCCGTGATGTTACGAGACTGCCAGAAGAGTTCAGCCGAATCTTGACTTCGCGAATCCTGGTCGGAGACCTTTTTCTCCGTTTTTCTAGGAGTGGTCTCGAGGTCTGGTCTTTTTCGTTTTTGTTCTGCGGCGTAACACACCTGTGATACTCTTGGGTTTTCCCATATTACCTTGACTCCGTTAGGGGTTGGAAACTTGAGGCAAAGATGGTACGTTGATGATATGGCACGCATGGTGTTCAACCATGGCGTTCCCATGATAACGTTGTAAGATGCAGGACGGTCAACAACTAGAAACTCTGTGACTCTGGTCACGGTTCCGGCTTTGACTGCAAGATTATTCGACCCGTAGGCCATGGTCATTTCTCCCGAAAGTCCCAGTAGTGGGCTAGGATATTTAACGATTTTGGATTGATCGATCCCCATTTTCTCGAGAGTATCTTTGAAGATGATATCGGCCGAACTTCCGGTGTCGATTAGCACCCTAGCGACGTCAATATCTCGGAACGTCAGTTCGATAACAAGGAGATCATTTCGAGGTTTGGCTTGATCGACCGTTGCTCCCCCTTTGAACGAGATGACGTTCGCGCACGTTGAGTCTTGCATATCGTTCCTGATCGTTGAGTGGCTTTTACGGGTTAGATTGATCTGTACCCCCCCCCCCCTCCTTCTAGCGCCAAACTGTGGGAACCGAAATTCGCACTGTTGATTTCCGTTTAAATAAGGAAATTAGGAAAACCCTAATTTCCCAGGGGTCCTGAATATCTGCTAATACCACACGCCAAGCAATCAGAACACAATAATGACAACGATAAAGTATAAGAAATCGAAAAGAGAGCAAAGTAGATCTTATTCCGAATTCGCGTTTGAGCGTTACAACAAGGTAAGAGCCTGGGCTACGAGAGCTGTCAGCGAGATTCCTAGTTTTAAAACCCTAAGACGGCAATAACCTAGTTGAGTCGCAGCTCGAATAACAAAAACGGAAATATGCCTAAATCGCTCTAAGGGCTAAGTTTGCTCTGAAAAAGTCTCCCCCATGCCTTTCGCCTAGGACTCCTTATATATTGGCTCCTAGGTCGGTTTACGCTTTTCCTCTTCTGCCCTTAAGCCACCATAGCATAAAAATGGAGAAATTCCATTTTTTCCGATCTTCGTAATTATCTTCCAAATTTCGTATTTATCCGCGGAAACTTGACAATTATCTTTCCTCGCGAACCAAGCGTAAACCGCCATACGTCTTACGGGCTGTTGATTAAGAAATCGTAAGTTGGGCCTCAAGTCATGTCTTAGGCTCCTTTGGGCCGTTTTCTGACTCGAAGCGTTTATTACGGCTTCTTTCGATAAAGAGTGAACTTCCCGCGGTTTTTACCGTAAAGTTTGATCGATGACTTAGAATGGCGGGAAACGTGAAATGGGTTCGCTACGGTCTTCGAAAGATAGCATCGAAGGGTAGACGAGAATGCATGGACTAATGTCGTATCGACGTTTAGGAAGAGCTCGGTCGCTACGTAGCGACCGAGCAAACGAACGCTCGGTCGCTACGTAGCGAACGAACGCTAGGTCGCTACGTAGCGACCGAGCTCAAACCGAAGCTCGGTCGCTACGTAGCGACCGAGCGAACGAACGCTCGGTCGCTACGTAGCGAATGAACGCTAGGTCGCTACGTAGCGACCGAGCGAACGAACACTTGGTCGCTACGTAGCGACCGAGCTTCGGTTTGAGCTCGGTCGCTACGTAGCGACTGAGCGAACGAACGCTCGGTCGCTACATAGCGAACGAGCTTCGGCTCGAGCTCGGTCGCTACGTAGCGACCGAGAGAACGAACGCTCGGTCGCTACGTAGCGACCGAGCGAACGAATGCTCGGTTGCTACGTAGCGACCGAGCTTCGGCTTGAGCTCGGTCGCTACGTAGCGACCGAGCAGACGAGCGCTTGGGACCGAGCGGAACGAACGCTCGGTCGCTACGTAGCGATCGAGCGAAACACGCGTACGGTCGCTGCGTAGCGACCCTTTTCGAGCTCTTGTTCGATGTCTCGTGTTTCCTCCGCAAAGCTTTTTGTTAGGAAGAATCTATTTCGAAAAAGTATTTGCCGAAGAAGGTTTTTCGTTTTCTTCTTCGGACGTTTTGAATGTTAACTTCGTCGTAACCGTTTTTGACCCCAACAGAGCACAAAAATTACACTGAGTTTACAGACATGTGAATGCAGGATACTTTCCTAAAACGAACAGTCTACGGCATATGTTAAAGGAAAATAAGGCCATATCAAAATAACTGAACTGTTTCCAACGATGAAAACCCCAATTTTTTAAAAAAATATAAGAGCGAATGGAAATCTTAGTGAAAGACAAAAACATAAGCGAGGTATATAATGATAGTTCAATGGTGATGAAGCATCGATGGAGTTGAGAGATATCCACTGTGGGGTGTTTAGTTACTGCGTTTTGCACGCTTCTTTTCCCCACTCCCACTATTAGGAGCACTTGCCGCACAAGAAGGACCACTGGAGCAGTTTGTACCTAAGGCAGACTCACATGCTACACTTGCCCCAGGAAACTGGTCACTATCATCACCTGCATTATTGGTATCTCAACGGCTTGTGGTAGAGGGCGCAGGAGAGCAATGGAGACAATCTTGGTGACAGTTATGGTCTGCCTCATTGCTGTGAATTTGTAGTCTGAATCTTCACTCTGAAATTTTGGGTTTACCCTATTATATTCAGCATACATTGTGGTGTTGGCATCTCATGATGAGCACCTATGTCTCCATTTGCATGGCATTAACATCTTTAAACTAACACTAAACAACATGAAGAAAGAACATTAAGAATAGTAAATTTAACCTCGAAATATTTGTAATTAACGCTTACCACCGTGAGCTCAGGACCAACATCACTAAGTAGTACAAAAGTGGTCTTCTCGTCTTTGTCGTAAGCCAAAATTTCAGAAAGGTACATGTATTGAAGAGCAGACGGCTTAGAATGAAAGGATAACCGATGAAGAAATGTGAGGATCACGAAAGCTAACCTCGCAATTTCAGTTGCATTCACGTTCCCACATTTTGGACACCTCAATGAGGCCAGCCCTCTGTTCACTTTGGTTTGGCAATCACTTACATAGTTACATGCAATTTTATAACATTTTAGTGTTCTGCCCAACATTATCAATTGTGGCTATGCAGTTAAAAAGGCTGCCTACAATTAGGAAAGAGTAAGCATTATACGTACTTAGTACGTATGGGTTTTTGTACAAAAACTAATTCATAATTACCTGAGCTGGTTTCTGTTTCAAGAAGGCAAGATCTCACGAATGGTTAGCATCTTGACCTGTCACCTCAGATGCATTGACCATAGCAGAAACGTCTTCGTTTTGAGCCAACCTAATCCATTTTTTGAGTCAGATGGAGTTCACAACTATCAATTAAAAAGAGTAATGAATACATACCAAGATATATACTCAATGGTTGGAGGCACATCGTTGTCAATAAAAACTCTAAATAAGGACATAAACAGAGGGCAGCGTTGCATGCGTATTTTGAAATTTGGTTAACACATGGGTATTACCAACGATAGTTAAGTACTGGCATGCAGAAGTGAAATCTAAGCTTGCTTCACTAACTAATAATTGAGAAATCGTGGGGGATGACAATGAGTTACAGAGTGAGTAAAAAGGTATTGCGTACCTCCTATAAGTTTTGCGTTGACTGTTGTGACTAACAGATCAGTTGGAGTTTGTAGGCTATCAGTGAATTTGCGATAAAACTCATTGGCAGCATGATCCCGCAGGTAAAGATTCAGCACAGGGCCACTGCAAAAGTTCATCGAAAGTTTATTAAAACTTAGAAGGGAATAAATATGAAAGTCAACTGTTAATTGAGTTTGCAAGTAGAATAGTTTCAATCAGCAAACTGAATCTTAGGGAGTACAATAGTCGTCATGGAAATGCGAGTTTATACTTGTTCATCAATAAGAAGAAGCTCCAGCCAAGGCAGCAACAACGTCACTGAAGAAAAGAGTCATGGTGGCATCACCGGTTGATTTCGTCCTCTGGTTTCCATTAGTAGCTCTGATCGATTGACTTCCATGACTGGTGAAGAGGGATAGGAAGAATAGATGAAGGATATATATTGTTTGGAGGTGGTGTGATAGAAATCGATTCATGGCGTTAGGATTTCTGTAGTTAATAATTGAGCTTTATGAGGTTTAATATGTTGAATTATACGTTGAAGAGGTGAAGGGGAAGCTGTACAGATGGAAGTGGTGATAGGATGAGAAGACGACCATGGAGGATTGTCGTTTTACAGGTATAAGGTTCCAGACAGAGAATGGGCCAATGTTAAGCTTAGAGGAAGGACATGTTACCAAATAATTTCAAAGGCCATAAAGAGCCTGGTTCGAACAACGATTTCTAACGTGGCATTGTTGCTGACATGGCACTATTATTGGCTACGAATTTTTTGCCTACGTGGACAGCTTAGAATTTGAGGGTTAAGCCCTTTTAGACCATTTTTGAGTCAGATAGAGTTCACAACTATCAATTAAAATGAGTAATGAATACATACCAAGATATATACTCAATGGTTGGAGGCACATAGTTGTCAATAAAAACTCTAAATAAGGACATAAACAGAGGGCAACGTTGCATGCGTATTTTGAAATTTGGTTAACACATGGGTATTACCAACGATAGTTAAGTACTGGCATGCAGAAGTGAAATCTAAGGTTTCTTCACTAACTAATAATTGAGAAATCGTGGGGATGACAATGAGTTACAGAGTGAGTAAAAAGGTATTGTGTACCTCCTATACGTTTTGTGTTGACTGTTGTGACTAACAGATCGGTTGGAGTTTGTAGGTTATCAGTGAATTTGCGATAAAACTCATTGGCAGCATGATCCCGCAGGTAAAGATTCAGCACAGAGCCACTGCAAAAGTTCATCGAAAGTTTGTTAAAACTTAGAAGAGAATAAATATGAAAGTCAATTGTTAATTGAGTTTGCAAGTAGAATAGTTTCAATCAGCAAACTGAATCTTAGGGAGTACAATAGTCGTCATGGAAATGCGAGTTTATACTTGTTCATCAATAAGAAAAAGCTCCAGCCAAGCTAGCAACAACGTCACTGAAGAAAAGAGTCATGGTGGCATCACTGGTTGATTTCGTCCTCTAGTTTCCATTAGTAGCTCTGATCGATTGATTTCCATGACTGGTGAAGAGGGATATGAAGAATAGATGAGGGATATATATAGTTTGGAGGTGGTGGGATAGAAATCGATTCATGGCGTTAGGATTTATGTAGTTAATAATTGAGCTTTATGAGGTTTAATATGTTGAATGTATACGTTGAAGAGGTGAAGGGGAATATGTACAGATGGAAGTGGTGATAGGATGAGAAGACGACCGTGGAGGATTGTCGTTTTACAGGTATTAGGTTCCAGAAAGAGAATGGACCAATGTTAGGCTTAGAGGAAAGACATGTTACCAAATAATTTCAAAGGCCACAAAGAGCTTGGTTCGGACAACGATTTTTAACATGGCATTGTTGCTGACATGGCACTATTATTGGCTACGAACTTTTTGCCTACGTGGACAGCTTAGAATTTGAGGGTTAAGCCCTTTTAGTATTGTAAGATTTTTTAAAATTGCGCCATTTTATAATTGTTAAAAGGGAATGCGGTCTGGGTTTCGCCATAAAGTTTGTCTGAACTTGTTCACATAACTATTTACTGTAAAGTTTATGGACCCACCATGTAAAAAACAATTTGTAGTGTAAACAAGTTTACAAAATATCCTCTTTGATGAATGAGACTACGTTTAAACTAAAGGGAAATAGCCAAAAATACCATTTTCAAAATACCATTTTTCATGTTTACACTAACCACTTTTACCCTCATTTTTAATGAAGGGTAAAAGACATTTATAACCTTTTGATTACCTTTGACAAGAAAAAGCATATGGTTAACTAATCTAAACTTAATACATCAACTCTAAACCCTAAATCATCAACTCTAAACCCTAAACCATGAAACATCAACTCTAAACCCTAAACCCCAAAACATCAACTCTAAACCCTAAACTCTAAAACTTCAAATCTAAACCCTAAAACATCAACTCTAAATCCTAAACGTAAACCCTAAACCCTAAATCTAAACTTAAAACATCAACTTTAAACCCTAAATCATCAACACTAAACCCTAAACCATGAAACATCAACTCTAAACCCTAAACGTAAACCCTAAACCCTAAACCTTATATTTTTCTGAAATTCGAACCCTAAACCCTAAAACCCTAAACCTTCAAATCTAAACCCTAAAACATCAACTCTAAACCCTAAAGGTAAACCCTAAACCCTAAATCTTCAAATCTAAACCCTAAAACATCAACTCTAGGGTTTTAGGGTTTAGGATTTAGAGTTTAGGATTTAGGTTTAGGGTTTAGAGTTGAAAGTTTAGGGTTTAGAGTTGATGTTTTAGGGTTTAGGGTTAATTTTTTAGGGTTTAGGGTTAATTTTTTAGGGTTTAGGGTTTAGTGTTGATAGTTTAGGGTTTAGTGTTGATGTTTAGGGTTTAGTGTTGAAGTTTAGGGTTTAGGGTTTAAAGTTGATGTTTTAGGGTTTCGTGTTGAAGGTTTAGGGTTTAGGGTTTAGAGTTGATGTTTCGGGGTTTAGGGTTTAGAGTTGATGTTTCATGGTTTAGGGTTTAGGGTTCGTATTTCAAAAAAAATAGGGTTTAGGATTGATGGTTTAGGGTTTAGAGTTGAGTTTTAGGGTTTAGGGTTTGAATTTCGAAATTGTATAATTCACAAAAAAATTAAAAAAAAAAATATTTTTTATTTTTTTAGGTTTTTATTTATTTAAATATTTATTTCTTATATACATAAAGAACATGAGCATAAGAGTTTTTTGTCACTTAATGAAGAAGGTATTTTTGAAAATATCCTTTTAGTGGTGGTAAACATGAAAAGTGGTAGCATGAAAGTGGTAAACATGTAATTTCCCCTAAACTAAAAGTGTTTTTATTTACACAATAAGAATAAAAAATTCCATAAAAATTTGTTCTAGTAAAAATAAGAAATATATGAAATTTAAATGTTAATGTAATTTTATGTGTATTATAATATAATAGTGTAATATATAATATATGCCCAAATTAGTCTAATAAAATACCTAGGGATAATTTAAATTTGAGTGGCATAAATAGTAAATAACAAATAGAAATAAAGTAAGTTTTATACGAGGGTTATATTTTAATAAGAAAAAATTTCTACTCTACATAAAAATATGTTAATTTTTAATTTTTAGTTCTTACAAGATGGTTTAGTTACATTTAAACACTATAGATGTATTGATCTTTGGAAAATATAGAGAAATGATGCAGTATTGAAATATATGGCTAGTGGTGATAAATGCAAAAATTAGACCGGTGAAACCACAATTTCCTGCTAAAAAACCTTATCATGAGGAGAAAATAGAAAATTAATTTTGTTTTGAATTGAATGTAATTTTATTCAACTATGTCTAGTGGTGATAAATTCAAACCATGTAAACTTTTAAATGTTTATTCAACTATTCATAGTTATAAGTCATAACAATATAAAATGTTTTGAATTGAATGTAATTTCATTTAGAAAAAATTACCAAAACGGAACAGAAAAACGACTACATTATCTATTTGTCATAAAAAAAAAATGGTCCGTTTTGGACTCAGATACTCTTTACCAACTTAAAAAAGAAGAATTTGCTCTGGTTTTCTCTCGACAGAGAAAAAAAAAGATGTGATTTAGGGTTCGTGGGACAATTGATTTGGGGATAAAACGATTTTTTACCCTTTTTCTCTTTTTTTTTTTACTTTTTTAACTAATTGAATTAACAAAAAAATTTTAGGCTTAGATTAGAGGTTTAATTGAATTAACTAATTAAATTGTGTTTTTATGAATAGATATTTTTATTTAAATTTATCATCTATGTATTAATATTTTCAATACAACAAACACCAAATTTTGGCCTAATGAAAAATAAACATATTTACTACCCAATAAATCAAGAATAAAATTGGAACATAAATATAAGATATAAACAAATTAATATTAAAATATTTTACAATAATTTCATGATTTTAAATACAGGAAAATAGCTAGTATATAATACATTAGATATCTATAATTATATAAACTAGAGGGAAATTACCACAAATACCACATTCATAGTATTACTTTTCATGTTTACACTAATCACTTTTACCCTCACTTTTAATGAAAGGTAAAAGATACTTAGAACAAGCGCAGTGATAGTCTCTACCACTATTTCTCAGCAACCAAAAAATATAAAAGAATCAAAAAGAGGAAAAAGAAAATAAAAAAGAAGAGAGAGGAGAAGAAAGGTACTTTGAAGAAGAGACGTTTTTCTGGTCTTGAGAAATTAGCTCTCCACGTGGTTATTTTTAAGTGTATAAAGCTTTTCAACATGATATAATTAATTGTAAAAGAAAATTATGTAAAAGTATTAATATAATAAGGTGCAAAACTAGAATTGAGAGACCCAACCAATGCTGATGCACTTATACCCCTATGGTTAACTAATCTAGAATTAGGGTTTAAAGTTGAAGAGTGGGATAGGGTTTTTGGAATGTGAAATTTATGATTCTAATAAATATATAAATAAATACTTAAAAAATATAAAAAATTTAAAAATAGTTTCAAACATAATTTTCGATTTTCAAAAAACAATTTTAAAAAAAAATAAAAAACAATTTCGAAAAAAAATTCAAATTTTTTAAAAAACTTTTTTATAAAAAAAGTTTGAATTTAAAAAAGTATAATTCGAAAACATAATTTTTTTTTAATTTTTTATTTATTTAAATAATAATTTATTATACATATAGATAACAAGAGTATAAGAGTCTTTTGCCACTTAATAAAAAAAATATTTTTAAAAATGTCTATTTAGTGGTGGTAAAGATGAAAAGTGGTACCACGAAAGTGGTAAACATAAAATATTCCCTAAATTAGATTGGATATTTGATTTTTCAAATTATTTTTGGTATGTTTTATGTTTTCTGTGAACATTGCGTAATAGTATGATACTACTAGGAAATATACAAAGAACAAAACATAAAAAAGATTAACTAAAGTCAATGTTCCAAGCTGCACAAAAGTAAATATAGTATAATGTAAAAGGTTAAGTAAAGTTAATGTTCCAAAAGAAACATGTAAATTCATGTGTTTGTTTACTGCTTTTTTTGTGCCAATGTAGTCAACAAATTCGTTCATCCTCTTAAAGTAATAACAATCTTCACATGCGCTGTCCATGTCATGATTGTTGCAATCAGTTAGGGGTTCCATTGTGGCTGTATTTGTTAAATATTTTGTCTTCAAAATGACTCTGATTTCTTTTAGTGAATTTTTAATCATGGTCAAACATTGCGCAGTTCTGACTTGATTAGTTTTCCAGGATAACTTATCGAAGTACTTTTTTCTCTCACCGAAATCGCCTCTGCACAACATTAATATACCATAAATATATGTACCGTTGTCAAAGTTTCCATCTGCAGATTGACGAAGATGGTTGAGTCCTTCGATAGATTTGCGGTGCTGTAAGTATTGAAGTAACCCCTAGATGTAGTGATCCCTTGGATGGCCGGTAGCCAAAAATTCATTCTTTAAAATTTTGTAACTATTTAGCATAGTGAGTGGCTCTTCTACAAAATATTGGAGGTCGAGGTTCCTGAAATAGATGGTTGGGTCTGTGTGTGAGGAGTTTCCTTCACAGCTACCAATACTTTCGTCTGAGTTATAATTGTTTTCTGAATTCGCTGATCCCATTTTGTTTTCTGTTTTTTTCCTTTACTGGTTTTCGAATATGGTGGATGAATTGTATTATTATGTTTGTTACGGGTTGGAGGCTAATATACTGTGTGCATAGTTGATTTATTAATTTTGTGGAAGCAGTTTTGTCTAATTGATGTTACATTGGACTTTTTATTTAATTTTTATGATACAATTTTAATGAGCTATTAGATTACTAAAAATGATTGTTTTCAATAAGTTATGGTGAATTGTTCAGTAACGACTAAATAATTTTGTTGGGTTGTTTTTGTTTGTTTGGATGTGAAATTTTCGTTCTCATATAATTGTAGTGTTAGATTTTAACAATAAATAGAAGAAGGCTTATTTGTTTTGCATTTTTGTATTCTTAAATGAATTTACAATTCATTTTATGGTATTAGTAAATTAAAGATGCTTATAAATTTGAAAATGAAAATTTCTTGAAAGAAAATGATATTATTTTTGTGATCATTATACTTGTTATATTTTATATGTGATTTTGCCTTCATTTGGTTGTAATATATTTATTGATAAGAAAAGACTTAAACAAATGTATTATCTAAAAAATAAAAGGCTCGAAAACAGAGGTATAGAATAATCATAACTTTTCGTTTTAATAAAAGACGAGTGCTTCTACAATGTCTGGGCCAACTTTATCTATTGTAATAAAAGCCCATATCACTTTTTTTAAATTAGGCTAGCATCGGGTACTAAAGGGAACGTTTAGGCCATCTCTATAGTTTTAAAAAAGTCCAAATCATGTTAGAGAAATAAGAGAAGTGTTAGAGAAATAAGAGAATTGTCAGCCGAAAATCGCAAGGATGCTTGGTGTGGCGACACGTGTCGTGAAATGTCCACCCCTCTTTGATGATGTGGCTTCATAAGGAGAGACTAAAGTCTCCTTTATTGTATACGATTTACTCTCTTTTGAAATTTTACAGATATCGAAATCTTATAAATTCAGTTGAAATGAAAAAGAATTTATTTGTAAGATAATTTTTAAGAAAGAAAAATATTTTTGTAGAAAGAAGGTAGAAAGAGACAAGAAGAGAGAGGGTGTGATTTTAGTTAGTTGATGAATTATAGTTTTTTTTTGTTGGTTATCTCACCTAATTTTCCAATGAATAATTGATCCAATATAATCTAAGATAATATGCCGAAGATAAATATTTTTAAAGCCAATAAATAATCAGAGCCACTAGTTTTATGCACTGGACATAACGAAAAAAGGAAACACAAAATCAATTCAAATCTATTATTGTTAAAAAACGGAAAAGAAACGTTGGGAGACAATTCCAAAAGACACACTCCGATTTAATTGGTGCCTACCTCTTATTATGATACTACTAGGAAATATACAAAGAACAAAACATAAAAAAGATTAACTAAAGTCAATGTTCCAAGCTGCACAAAAGTAAATATAGTATAATGTAAAAGGTTAAGTAAAGTTAATGTTCCAAAAGAAACATGTAAATTCATGTGTTTGTTTACTGCTTTTTTTGTGCCAATGTAGTCAACAAATTCGTTCATCCTCTTAAAGTAATAACAATCTTCACATGCGCTGTCCATGTCATGATTGTTGCAATCAGTTAGGGGTTCCATTGTGGCTGTATTTGTTAAATATTTTGTCTTCAAAATGACTCTGATTTCTTTTAGTGAATTTTTAATCATGGTCAAACATTGCGCAGTTCTGACTTGATTAGTTTTCCAGGATAACTTATCGAAGTACTTTTTTCTCTCACCGAAATCGCCTCTGCACAACATTAATATACCATAAATATATGTACCGTTGTCAAAGTTTCCATCTGCAGATTGACGAAGATGGTTGAGTCCTTCGATAGATTTGCGGTGCTGTAAGTATTGAAGTAACCCCTAGATGTAGTGATCCCTTGGATGGCCAGTAGCCAAAAATTCATTCTTTAAAATTTTGTAACTATTTAGCATAGTGAGTGGCTCTTCTACAAAATATTGGAGGTCGAGGTTCCTGAAATAGATGGTTGGGTCTGTGTGTGAGGAGTTTCCTTCACAGCTACCAATACTTTCGTCTGAGTTATAATTGTTTTCTGAATTCGCTGATCCCATTTTGTTTTCTGTTTTTTTCCTTTACTGGTTTTCGAATATGGTGGATGAATTGTATTATTATGTTTGTTACGGGTTGGAGGCTAATATACTGTGTGCATAGTTGATTTATTAATTTTGTGGAAGCAGTTTTGTCTAATTGATGTTACATTGGACTTTTTATTTAATTTTTATGATACAATTTTAATGAGCTATTAGATTACTAAAAATGATTGTTTTCAATAAGTTATGGTGAATTGTTCAGTAACGACTAAATAATTTTGTTGGGTTGTTTTTGTTTGTTTGGATGTGAAATTTTCGTTCTCATATAATTGTAGTGTTAGATTTTAACAATAAATAGAAGAAGGCTTATTTGTTTTGCATTTTTGTATTCTTAAATGAATTTACAATTCATTTTATGGTATTAGTAAATTAAAGATGCTTATAAATTTGAAAATGAAAATTTCTTGAAAGAAAATGATATTATTTTTGTGATCATTATACTTGTTATATTTTATATGTGATTTTGCCTTCATTTGGTTGTAATATATTTATTGATAAGAAAAGACTTAAACAAATGTATTATCTAAAAAATAAAAGGCTCGAAAACAGAGGTATAGAATAATCATAACTTTTCGTTTTAATAAAAGACGAGTGCTTCTACAATGTCTGGGCCAACTTTATCTATTGTAATAAAAGCCCATATCACTTTTTTTAAATTAGGCTAGCATCGGGTACTAAAGGGAACGTTTAGGCCATCTCTATAGTTTTAAAAAAGTCCAAATCATGTTAGAGAAATAAGAGAAGTGTTAGAGAAATAAGAGAAGTGTCAGCCGAAAATCGCAAGGATGCTTGGTGTGGCGACACGTGTCGTGAAATGTCCACCCCTCTTTGATGATGTGGCTTCATAAGGAGAGACTAAAGTCTCCTTTATTGTATACGATTTACTCTCTTTTGAAATTTTACAGATATCGAAATCTTATAAATTCAGTTGAAATGAAAAAGAATTTATTTGTAAGATAATTTTTAAGAAAGAAAAATATTTTTGTAGAAAGAAGGTAGAAAGAGACAAGAAGAGAGAGGGTGTGATTTTAGTTAGTTGATGAATTATAGTTTTTTTTTGTTGGTTATCTCACCTAATTTTCCAATGAATAATTGATCCAATATAATCTAAGATAATATGCCGAAGATAAATATTTTTAAAGCCAATAAAATAATCAGAGCCACTAGTTTTATGCACTGGACATAACGAAAAAAGGAAACACAAAATCAATTCAAATCTATTATTGTTAAAAAACGGAAAAGAAACGTTGGGAGACAATTCCAAAAGACACACTCCGATTTAATTGGTGCCTACCTCTAATATTTCCTTGTCATTTTCTTTAGTCACGGTTTTAATTTACTCGTCGGTCTCTTTCTTTCTTTCTGAACAGCATCTTCCCTTTCTTCTTTACTCGTGTAATAAATAAATACAGAAGGCTCACGTTTTGCCAAGTGAGCAAACAGTACTTTGCCTTCACGGATTTCAAACGATAAATTTGCAGTAATCTTTAGTGGAATGTATTTTCTGACATATTTCCTCAAAACCCGCTAAGAAAACTTCTCATCTTTCCCATTGAATCTCCACAAATACAACCTTTCTTCTTCTTCTTCTTGAGCTCAGTTCCTACTTACAGAACAAGGAAGCTTTGTCTTTTTGCTCTTCTAGAAGGTAATAAAAGTGAATCTTGTTTCCTTTCTTCTTTTTTACTAAAGCTGATTTCTTCAGTGTTCTTTGTGACTGTGACAGATGGTTTCTTGTTTCTGCTTGGATGTTCACTCTTGAGTAGAGCATAAACAAAGAAAGTTTTAGATTTTTTTTTTTCGTTTTGACTTTTCTTACACCGACTCTCAAAGTTTGTCTGAATCTGTGTGTTTCTTTCTTTGTTGTTGTCTTTCAGGAAGATAAAGACAGCATTACTCATGGCTTCAATAAACGATATTGGAGTAGCAGCAGCAATCAACATAGTCACAGCAATTGCGTTCTTGCTAGCTTTTGCAATACTCAGGATTCAACCAGTAAACGACAGAGTCTATTTCCCTAAATGGTATCTCAAGGGCCTAAGAAGTAGCTCTATACAAACCGGTGGCTTTGGAAGCAAGTTTATCAACTTGGACTTTAGGTCATATGTTCGATTCCTCAACTGGATGCCTGAAGCACTTAAAATGCCAGAACCTGAGCTTGTCCATCACGCAGGACTAGATTCTGTTGTCTACTTGAGGATCTACTTACTTGGGTATTTATATATATAATCTCCAAAGCCCTTTTTTTTTATTTTATCCTAAGCTCTTTTTCTTGACGCCATGGTGTCTTAAAATTGCAGGCTAAAGATCTTTTTCCCCATAGCTTGTGTTGCTTTTACAGCAATGGTCCCTGTTAACTGGACAAATAAGGGACTGGATCGGTTAAAACACACTAATATAAGTTACAGTGATATCGATAAACTTTCTTTATCGAATATACCAAATGGATCAGGCAGGTAAGAAGAGATGCTTCTCCAAGTTTGGTGGCTTTTTTCTTTGTTACCAATAGTGTAATGATGAATAATGGTAATTTCATTTTGTCTTTACGTTCCAGTAGATTTTGGGTGCATTTGTGTATGGCTTATGCCATCACCTTCTGGACATGCTTTATGCTGAAAAGAGAGTACCAGAATATAGCTTTGATGAGGCTACAGTTTCTTGCTAATGACGAAAGAAGACCTAACCAGTTTACTGTAATGAATCGAATCACTCATTGAGTTTGTGCTTTCTGATAGAATCATCACTCCCTTCCAAAGCTGAATTTTTTTTGATTAATGTTAGGTTCTTGTGAGAAACATTCCTACAGACCCTCATGAATCAATCTGTGAACTTGTTGAACATTTCTTCAAGGTCAACCATCCTGATCACTACCTCACTTACCAGGTAAAGTCATCTTTGGATGTTCTGATATTATCTATCTATCTATCTCTGACTTGATTTCTGAGTTTGACGATTCTTGATCTGCTTTTAACTCAGGCAGTCCACGACTCAACAAAACTCTCAGAGTTGGTTCAGAAGAGGAAACAAATGCAGAATCTGCTCGATTACAATATCAACAAACACATGAGAACCCAATCTAAAAGGCCAATAATAAAGGTAAGTAAACTCACATTTGAAAAAATCTTCTTTGTTGTTTCTCTTTATGACTCTTTTCAATGTCTGAAAGCAGATGGGGTTTCTTGGCTGTTGCGGTGAACAAGTTGATGGAATCAAGTACTACACGTCCATGGTGGAGAGTCTAACGAGAGAAGTAGAGCGTTCATCTCTACTATGCTATTTCATTTGAAAACATTTAATCAAAACTCACTTTGGAATGTTTCAGATAAGTGAGGAGAAGCAGAGGTTAAGGACAGGGACAAAGTCTATAGTCCCTGCAGCTTTTGTATCTTTCAAGAGCCGTTGGGGAGCAGCGGTTTGTGCTCAAACTGAACAGTCAAGAGACCCAACAGAGTGGCTAACCGAATGGGCTGCAGAGCCACGTGACATCTACTATGACAATCTGGCATTGCCATACGTCGACCTTAAGATAAGAAGGATCATAGTGGCAATCGCATACTTCTTCCTCACCTTCTTCTTCATGATCCCGATAGCATTTGTACAGTCACTCGCCAACATCGAAGGCATAGAGAAGGCTTTTCCCTTCTTGAAGCCCCTTATAGAAGTGTATGTTTAATGTCTAACAAAACAGGACCTGTTTTGTTCACTTGATAAGAATTTCTTACCGT
Source organism: Brassica napus (assembly GCF_020379485.1). NCBI lineage: Eukaryota > Viridiplantae > Streptophyta > Magnoliopsida > Brassicales > Brassicaceae > Brassica > Brassica napus. The sequence continues at coordinate 18,595,128 of NC_063444.1, read as the reverse complement.
TTTTTTCCGTGTTTTTGGACAGGAAATTTTTCAAGTCCATCATCCAAGGCTTCCTTCCAGGGATTGCATTGAAGATATTCCTCATGTTCCTCCCAAGAATATTGATGCAAATGTCGAAATTCGAAGGTTTTGTCAGCACATCTTCATTAGAAAGAAGAGCAGCTAGTAGATTCTACATGTTTCAGTTCATCAATGTTTTCTTAGGAAGCATAGTCACCGGGACTGCGTTTCAACAGCTCAACCGCTTCCTCAACCAGTCTGCAAACGAGTATGCTCTTTAACAACTCTCCCATTTGACCAGAGGTAGTTAGCTCAACTGGATAGGTTCCTTGACCATTGTGTTAGAGGTCTCCGGTTCGAGTGATCGCTGGGACGAAAGTAATATTACATGTTATGGTTTCGGAATTAGAGGATTATGAGTTTCAGCCCGTACCTCCTAGTATTCACCGGGAAGTTGTCAATATTTATACTGATTTTTTTTTTTTTTGCAGTATTCCGAAGACAATAGGCGTCTCGATTCCAATGAAAGCGACCTTCTTCATAACATACATAATGGTGGATGGATGGGCAGGTGTTGCTGGAGAGATACTGAGGTTGAAGCCGCTAATAATCTATCATCTAAAGAACTCTTTCCTCGTGAGAACCGAGAATGATAGGGAAGAAGCAACTGATGCTGGAACCATAGGATTCAACACTGGTGAACCTCAAATACAACTCTACTTCCTTCTTGGTCTTGTTTACGCAGCAGTTAGCCCCATCCTTCTTCCTTTTATCATCCTCTTCTTCGCCCTGGCTTATGTAGTGTACCGTCATCAAGTGAGATATAACTGAATCCTTCTTTCCTCCAGAGTTGGAAGTAATAACGAAGAATTCATTTTGCAGGTTATAAATGTGTATAACCAAAATTATGAGAGCGCAGGGAAGTTCTGGCCTGACGTTCACAGGCGTGTCGTGACCGCACTGATAGTTTCTCAGCTGCTCTTGACGGGTCTTCTAAGTACCAAACAAGCTTCTAAGTCAACTCCTTTTCTTCTTGTGCTTCCGGTGTTGACCATTGGGTTCCACATGCACTGCAAATGCCGTTACCAACCTGCTTTTGTCAGATACTCTTTACAGGCTAGTAAAAAAAAAACACTAAACATACTGAGATATGTAGTAGCTTTAAGTGATATCTTTTTACATTTTGTTGTATCAGGAAGCCATGATCAAAGATACACTGGAACGCACACGTGAGCCAAACCTTAACCTCAAGGCTTTCTTTAGAAATGCGTATGCCCACCCGGAGTTTAGGGTGGGAGAAGACCTAGAGCTAGAGATGGCCGTGGAGAAGCCTGATAAGACACCGGAGCTAGTTGCCACTAAGCGTGGCTCATGGAGGAACACTCCTTTGCCTAGCAGCAAACATAGCTGCCCTTATTCACCTTGATGCTTTTGCTCTTTTCTACCGTTAATGGTAATTCTTTCATGTTCTATGTACATAGTAACACTTGTATTAAATGCAAGAAAAAGAAACACCATATGAAGAAACATTACGGGACACTGCTAACTATGATTACAATGATCTCACTCGAAAATGTTCTCCCCGTAAGTGTCTAGAAGTGGCTGAAGGGCTTTACGAGCATCAGGACGAGCAAGAACTCGATGCAGTCTGTGTTTAACCCCAATGTCTGGGGTGAATTTCCTATCGAGCATGCTCTCAAGAAGCGGGACAGCATCTTTAACCTTGTTCAGTTGAAGGAAGCCAGTTATAACGGTGTTGAACATAACAGAATCGGGTGAACAACCCTTTGATTCTAATTCATAGAACAATGCTCTGGCTTCTGATAGCATCTCATGTTTGCAGAGGGAATCGATAACTATATTGTACGTTACCACATCTGCCACCAATCCCATGTTCTGGATTTCATCAAAGAGTCTCTTTGCGTCATCCAGCTTCCCATTTTTTATGAGACCACTGATGAGAGCATTGAACTGAAATATGTCGGGAGATTGACCAGACTTGCGTATTGCATTGAACAAATGATTTTTCTATTTTTATAAAAATAAGTTTTCGAAATTCTTTTTACAACTATATACTAAACCGGATAAATTTCAAAATTCTATTACTTCATGTTACACATATAATCTGGTTCAGTGATGTTCTTTTTACAATTATTTATTTGGTAGTGAATTTTTTATGTTGAAAGTTGTAAAATGGATAGTAAAAATAATTTTGCAGAGAGATCCACATAATTTTACAATTATGTGGTTAAGTATTTTTACAATTAAGTGGTTATGTATTTATACAATTGGTTTTGATTATGTAGACGAAGATAAACCAAGGTATGCAGGAGAGAATGACGTTAATTTGGTTCAGTCGGATTAGGTACAATGTATTTAAGGGTAAGCGCCGTGAATTTCTTTAGTTGTTTTAGGAATAGTATAAAACGACAGTTTATTAAATCAGTGGCATGAGAACGTAATTATTAGGGAAAAGTCAGGGTGAATTTATTTTTGTACTCCTGTTTTAATAGATTAGATATATATTTTAAAAGTTTTAACAAGTCTGTTTAAAAGATTTTAACAAGATCTTAATTTTCAAAAATTATATGTAAATATTTTTATTAATTTCGAAATTAGTTATGAAATAATATTATACATTAATATATTTTAGAATATTAAAAATATAAATTCTATCATTTTATCAATTATATAATCATAATCAATCATTTTAAGAGAAATTATTAATTATTATATTGTGCTAAATATGATTAAATTATATTAAATTGTTAAATTTATATATTTTATTTTTTATAAGTATTTATATTCGAAATGTAATATGTAGGTAACAGTGTTAATATTAGAAAACTATATAATACACGTATATAAATTAACATGTATTTCATCAAAGTTAATAATACAAATCATTTATGCATGATATCTTTTTATTTTAAATATAAAAATAAATAAATATATATATATATATATATATATATATATATATATATAATTTTTTTAACAAATCTTTTGAAAATATTATAACATTATCTTAATTTTCAAAAAATTTATGTAAATATTTCAACTAATTTCGTACTTAGCAATGAACTATTATTATGCATTAATATATATATATATATATATATATATATATATATATATATATATATTTAGTTATCATTTATAAAATAAAAAATTACCTTTTTATTATTTTATAATAATAATAGTTCATATTAAATGAGATTAGTATATTGAACTAAATATGATAACATTATATTAAATTGATAAATTTGTAAAAACAGTTTTTATAAATATAAAATATTTATGCTAAAAATATAATACGATGATATAACGACTTAACATTCAAAAACTATATAATACATGTATAAAAATTGACATATCTTAAACTTTTGTATATATAATAATATATTATCTGAAATAAATAAATGTAAAAATATTGCTAATAGAAAACTTACTTTTGAAGGTCGTTGGGTCAAAACTGAATATAAATTTAATACAAAAATAATATGTAATATGTTTTTAATGCATATATTAATTTTTAAAATATATATATATATACCATAAATGATGTAAAAAAATATTTATGTATATAAAATGAAAATAAACACCCGCACGGTTGTGCGGATCGAAATCTAGTTTTATATTAAAACAAAAGTAACAACATTGATTTATGTATGATTTTTTTAAAAATGGACCTAATGGACATATTCCTTAAAAGTCATATTACATTTAATTTCTAATCTTATCATTTAAATTTTGGGCCTACCAAAATTTTTTATTGGGCTATCAATAATTGGATTTAAACAATAAATGATCCATTGGATTTATAGATAGTATAATTAAATAGAAGTCAGTTATCTTTCATTTTTTACTAATAATATTGATTAATAATATATCATTCCTAATATAACATCGACTCATAAAAACCCGGATTGGTTAACATACTCACCTTGATTCATGCGTGATATTTTTATTTGGATCTTCATTTAAATTTTTTATTAAATGTATTTCCTTAATGCTAATATATAATCATTTAACTACTTAAATCATAATATAATTTGATATCTTTTAATTTAAAATATAAATATATATATATTTTATTTTTTAAACAAATGTGTTGAAAAACATTATAACAATATCTTAATCATCAAAAATTGTATATAAATATTTTCACTAATTTTGTAATTAATAATGAAATTAATGTTATTATATATTAATATATATATATAGACTAAGTTATCTTTTATAAAATGAAAAAAGTTATATCAAATTTTACTATTTTATAGTTATATATATCATTTGAAAATAAAACATTGTATTTAACTAAATATGGTAAAATTATTTTAAACTGATAAATTAATATATTTTATTTTCACAACCATTAAAAAATTATGATAGAAATATAATATGTTGGTAGAATGGGTTAACATTAGTAAATTAGATAATTCATGTATAAAATAAAATTATCTTAAACTTTTTATATATATATAGTTATTATCTTAAATGAATAAACATAAAAAATATTGATAAAGGAAATATAGCGCTTTGAATTACGGTTCATGATCATAATAATTGAATAAAAAATAATTTTAAAATATATATATTAAAAAAAATCAAATATATGTGATGATTTGAAATAATCAATTAACTTACAGCATAAAAACTATCAAATTGTTATATTTAAAATAATTAGTATATATGAACATTTAAATATATAATTAACTATAAAAATTCTAATTATGTAAAATATATATCATAAAAATTAATACCCACACGGATGCGCTGGTTTTGTTCTTTATTTATAGATTCGCCAAAACGTTTATTCGGACCTACTCACTCACTTTCTCTACCGCACCACATCTTACTTTTTTGTTTTTTTTTTCTCTGTCAGCACCGCTCACCTTACTGACCACTCTCGTTTCTCTTAATCTTAATTTAATTTGAAAGATATTTACGTATAATTTTTTTAATTTGATTAGAAAATTATTAACATGATCTCAAAGATATCAAGTTGTGAACGTGCACTACAAGAAAACAACGGTATTCTGACGGACATTCCGACGGAAAATGAAATCCTCGGAATATCCCGAGGATATTCTGAGGAAACACAAAATTTGGTTTTCTCGGAATTTCCTCGGAATATACCGACGGAATTCCGAAGAAATATTAATCCGTCGGAATATTCTTATGGAATACCTAGAAAAACTGTATTCCTCGGAAAAAACCGATGAATTCCGAGGATATATAATAGCCGTTAGAGAGCCGTTGGGGGATTTTAAAAATTCCGAGGAAATTCCGACGAACTAGCCGTTAGCGTCGGAATTCTGTCGGAATTTCCTCGGTCTGTCGACAGGATTTCAACTATAAATACAAGCACCCCTCTTCCTCTTCATTCACTCCATATCTTAATCCTCTCTCTTACTCTCTTTACACACGAATTTGATTCATAAAAAACATGTCTTCTTCAAATTATTTTCGTTCTTGGATCGATCGACCTCATTTGGATCCGAACACGAGATTGCTTACGGAAGAATACCAACGAGGTATAACCGAATTCATGGGGTTAGTTCACCGACAACCGGAAGCAAAAACAGGTATGTTAAGAATTGTAAAAATAGAAAGGTTATTAAAGAGTGGGATGTTTGGATTCATCTATATTTGAGTGGGTTTACACGAAGTTACAAAATTTGGTATCATCATGGGGAAACTGATTATGAACATGGTAGTACTAGCGAACCTCAGCCAGCGGTTAGATTAGAAGAACCAATTAGAACGGATGTAGATTATGGTGTAGGTGCTGAGCAGATGGTAAATGATCATTTTAGAGGGGAAGATTTACCCAATGCACATGCTAGGAGATTTTATGATATGTTGGATGCTGGAAAGCAACCATTATTCGAAGGTTGCAGAGATGGTCATTCAGCTTTAGCATCTGCTACAAGATTGATGGGCATTAAAACAAATTATAATTTGGCTGAAGACTGTGTGGATGCGATTGCTGATTTTGTAAAAGGTATTCTACCCGAGGATAATGTAGCTCCTGGTTCATACTACGAGGTTCAGAAACTCGTAGTTGGTCTTGGTTTATCGTATCAGGTAATAGATGTATGCAGCGACAACTGCATGATTTATTGGAGGGCGGATGAACAGTGGGTTACATGAAAATTTTGTGGAAAGCCTCGTTATAAAGATACGAGTGGAAGGGTTCCAGTGCCATATAAAAGGATGTGGTATTTGCCTTTGACGGAAAGGTTGCAGAGGTTGTATCTATCTGAACGCACAACGCAACCAATGAGATGGCATGCGAAGCACTCAACAGATGGTGAGATCAGACATCCTTCAGATGCAAAAGCGTGGAAGCATTTCCAATCAAAGTATCCCGACTTTGCGTATGAGAGAAGAAATGTCTACCTTGGATTATGTACTGATGGTTTCAGCCCGTTTGGCAAGAGTGGAAGACAGTATTCTCTATGGCCAGTCATTCTTACACCATACAACCTACCCCCAAACTTGTGCTTGCGAAGAGAGTTTTTGTTTCTCTCGATTCTCGTTCCCGGACCAGAGCATCCTAAGAGATCACTTGATGTGTTTCTTCAGCCACAAATATATGAGTTGCAACAACTATGGGCTCAAGGTGCTGAAATATACGATGTTTCGTGTAAAGAAAACTTTCAAATGCGGGCAGTACTAATGTGGACAATAAGTGATTTTCCAGCATATGGTATGTTATATGGATGGACAACGCATGGAAAGCTATCATGTTCATATTGTCAAGATAACACTGATGCTTTCCAACTAAAACACAGAAGGAAAACGTGTTGGTTTGACTTCACAGGAGATTCCTACCACCTGATCATCCATATCGTAGGAGTAGGAATTTGTTTACGAAGAACAAGAGGGTGTTTGATAGTCCACCTCCTGAAATTTGTGGGAAAGATTTGAAGACATAACTAAGAGATTTTGGTGCAGAAAGGACGCCAGACGTCGGTGGACATGAGCGTTTTCCGGTAGATGCTGTTGGAGACCTACATAACTGGCACAAAAAAAGTATTTTTTGAGATCTGTCATACTGGGAGGATCATCTGCTAAGGCATAATTTAGATGTCATTCATATTGAGAAGAACTTTTTTGACAATCTCATGAACACGATCCTTAATGTTCAAGGTAAAACAAACGATAATTTGAAGTCAAGACTGGATTTAGTCGATATATGTGCTCGTTCAGAACTTCATGTTGATGAGAATGGTAGGGCTCCTTTTCCCATATACCGACTTGATGCAGAGGGAAAAGATGCGTTCTTTGATTGGATTTCAAACGATGTGGAATTTCCAGACGGTTACGCATCTAATTTGCGTAACTGTATCGACAGAAAGGAGGGAAAGTTTACTGGCTTGAAAAGCCACGATTGCCATGTAATGATGCAGCGCCTCCTTCCGTTTGCTTTCAAGGAACTATTACCACGAAATGTTCATGAAGCAATTGCAGGGATAAGTGGTTTCTTCCGCGATTTATGCACGAGATCAGTGACTCTTGAAGGTATTGAAAATTTGAAGACTAACATAGTCGTGATTCAGTGCAACCTTGAGAAGATATTTCCTCCCTCATTTTTTGATGTTATGGAGCATCTTATTATTCACCTGGCAAGAGAATTGGAACTTGGTGGTCCTGTGCAGTATAGATGGATGTATCTGTATGAGCGGTATATGTTTCATTTGAATAAGATGGTGAAAAATTTAAGTAGGGTGGAAGGTTCTATAGTCGCACAGATGATCAATGAAGAAACTTCAAACTTTACCGAGTACTACTTTCCAGCAGAAGTTCAGACCAAAAACGGAAGACCTGCTCGGCATGATGATAGAGGCGAACAGGCAACATATCATGTTACGGTTCCAGACATTTTCACAGACGTTGGACGACTTAGCGGAAAACCAAAGGACCGTTGACTTACTGAGCAGGAGCGCAGCCATTTGCAAACATATTTGCAAACATATTTGCTCACCAACTGCGAAGATGTTCTTCAATATGAGAGGTAAATAAATTAGCTTACAAATTTTTATTTTAACAAGTTAAAATTTAAATCTTAATTAATTACATTATTGTCATCATATGTACATGATTTTCATGGCAGAAAAGCGGTTCGAATATAGATACGCCGCAGAGGACGAACTAGAAGAAATGAAGCAGAGAGAATTTGCTAGATGGATGTTTATTTATGTGAGTGCTTTAAACAAATTAAAATATCATTTATCACATATTCACATTTATTGATATAACATATATATGTGCTATTAATAGGTGTCTGCTGGTTTGGCCAGAGGTGAAACATTTGACGATTGGATACGCGAGATGGTCGTTGGACCAAACTTTGTTGTGAAGTCATATCCGAGATTTTGTACTCGAGGATATGCATTCACAACTCAGAAGAGGAGACGTTCGAGTACGACTTATGATGCTGGCGTTTGTTCTGCATCAGGAGATGATGTATACTACGGACAAATACATGAGATTTTGGAAATCAAGTATCTGGGCATGGTTGGATTGCGCTGTATTGTTTTCTATTGTGATTGGCACGACAACACTCTAGATCGAGGTGTGAGAACAGATGCATTTGGTGTTACATCAATAAATTCGAGGCGAAAGCTGCAATATTATGATCCTTTCATTCTTGCTTCTCACGCCGATCAGGTAATTAAATATTAATTATTCAGAATGATTCATCATCATGTGTATTAATTTATAATTTTACTAATAATTATTTTAATGTTACAGGTTTGTTATATCAAGTACCCCCGGGTAAGGAACATAGATGATCCATGAGTTACTGTTACAAGACTCAACCCGAGAGGCCGAGTTCAGGGAAGTTCTGAGCTGGAAGACCCACTACAACCAAGCACATCCGGCAACTTAAGTGCAGCAGAAGATTTAGCGGGAGTTGTCCTTGTAGTCGATTTAACCGACTTCGGAGAGGAAGCCGTCGTTCACGTAGAGGATGAACCAGTGATTGGAGAGTTTCACCAAGATCCAGATTCAGATTCACCTGGTGTTGATGACTCGAAAACAGACTAGCATTGACTTTTTTTTTTTTAATAGAAATACCGAGGAAATTCCGAGGGAAGATAGGTTTTCCTCGGAATATCCTCGGAATAGACTAGCATTTTTTTTCATATAAATACCGAGGAAATACCGAGGGAAGTTAGGTTTTCCTCTGAATTTCCTCGGAATAGACCTTGTCGATTTAGGGATTTGATTATAGAGTATATTTCCTCGGAATATTCCGACGGAATTCTGAGGAAGATAAGGGTTTCCTCGGAATTCCCTCGGTATATTCCGAGGAAATTCCAAGGAACTAGGGGTTCTTAACCGAAAACAACGTTTTGCGGATTGAATAACACGTATATAACCTTCATTAAGTGTCTTAACCAGATTATGAAGTCAAACTTTGGTGTTTTACCTAATAACAAACACTTTTACGATTGCATGAACGAAAACCACACAACATAAGAGAAACACTTATACACTTTAGTAAACAGTAAAAGGAATACTTACAATTATTTTTGAAATTTTGTTATTTCATGGTTTATGATCATCTATACAAAGAATCCAGCAATGGTATGCAATACAATTGTAAAAGAAATGAAATACGGCAAAAAAATCGATGTTTTGAAGCCCCAAACACTAGTTCCTCGGTATTTCCTCAGAATATTCCGACGAAATTCCGAGGAAGATAAGGGTTTCCTCGGAATTCCCTCGGAATATTCCGAGGAAATTCCGAGGAAGTAGGGTTTTTAAACCGAAAACATTGTTTTGCGGTTTGAGTAACACTTATATAACCCTTATTAAGTGTCTTAGGCTGATTATGAAGTCAAAAATTTGTTCCTTACCCTATAATAAACACTTTTCCGATTGTATGAACGAAATCCCCACAACATAAGAGAAACACTTATACACTTTAATGAACGGTAAAGTGAATACTTACAATTCGTTTTGAAATTTTGTTATTTCATGGTTTATGATCATATATACAAAGAAACCTCAATGGTATGCATTACAATTGTATAAGAAATGAAATACGGCAAAAAAAATCGATGTTTTGAAACCCCAAACACTAGTTCCTCGGTATTTCCCCAGAATATTCCGACGGATATTTAAGTATCCGTCAGAATGTCCTCGGAATATTTTCATTTAACCGGCAAATATTTCGCGAAAATTGAAATTGGAATTCCGGGGAAATTCCGACGGAAACTATCCATCGGACCCTAGGTTTTATAACCACGAGCCGCTTCTTCTTCCCCATTTCTCTCTTCTTCCTTTGCGGCTCCTCTCCCTCCTCTCCGGCGATCTCCCCCTTCTCTCCGACGATATCTCCGGCGATCTCCCCCTTCTCTTACACAAATCATGTAAGGACCCTATCCCACTCTCTTAGGTTCTATTTGTTAGGTTTTTGTGTAGATTTGATAGATTTTTGTTAGGGTGATTGGTTAGGATTGTGATTTGGTTGTATAATAGGTTTAGAATTGTGATTTGGTTGAATAATTTGTTTTGTTGAATTGATTTAGAATTTTTTTATAATTTTTTTAATTTTTTTGTATTTATAAAATCAATTTTTGTGTATAAATTCGATTTTAGTGTATAAATTCGATTTTTGTATTTTACAAAACAATTGTTGTATATAAATTCGATTTTTGGAGTTTACAAAACGTTTTTTGTATATAAATTCGATTTTTTGGATTTTACAAAACATTTTTAATATCTATAAAACTTTTTTTGTGATTAAAAACTATTATTTGGGATTTTGTTTTTAAAAAAATATATATATATATATTTATATTATATAAATTTCTATATTTATTAAACATTTTTAATATTACTAAACATTTTTAATATTATTAAAACTATTTTTTGTAATTATTAAACTATTTTTTATTTATTAAAACTATTTTTTGTTTATTAGAACTATTTTTATATATTTATTAAACATTTTAAATATCTATAAAACTTTTTTTGTGATTAAAAACTATTATTTGGGATTTTTTTTTTACAAAATTAATTTATATATTTCTAAATTTATTAAATATTTTTTTTTTAATTTACAGGTCTCATGATGATCAGACTCGGCCTCGACAGCGTCGTGGTCGTGGTGGTTCGGGGAGCCAGTCTTGGGATTCCAGCCATTTTCAGGATTCCTCTTCGCCCCACAGCTCCTACCATACATCTCCCTCTGCTGCACCCGCTCCTGCTCCTCTCGCTGCTGCATCCGCTCCTGCTCCTCCGGGTCCTCCGGGAGTGATGAGTGTTACGGAGTTGGTTCGACAGCCCGGTCGTGACCATCTTCCCTATCTCACTCCGTATCCACATGGACGGGGTCAAACATGGTAATTAAACATATTTTTTTTTCATTAAAATTTGATTCATTATTAACCGTTTGTTCTTTTTATTAGGTTCAACCGATCCGGGAACGGGATCAGCGCATGGATCAACCGTATGATGCACTCGGCCCTCGACAAGGGATATCCTACTTTCACTGACTTCCCTTTCGAGAAGCAGCATCTGTGGTTTCGTCAGTTTGCGGTAATTATTCTCTTTTTTTACTTATATTTTTAATCTTTAATATAAATTTTATACTAATTCTGTTTTTTTTTCAGCAAGAATTCAACTGGAATTCTGATGAGACGCTCTTTGTCTATCACAACTTCGTCCATAAAGTTATGGACAACTACAGGAAGCAGATCCACGAGTGGAAGAAGAAGTGGGAGATCAACAAGGTTGTTTTTAATTTATTAAACAATTTTTTAATTCATTAAACTATTTTTTTTAATTTATTAAACTATTTTTTTTTATTAAAAGGTCCAAAAGTCGATAAACAACACGGTCTGGACGGAGTTGTGTGCGCATTGGGATAAGGAAGAGACGAAAGAAACTTCTTCCACCAACTCCACCAACCGCAGGAGCGACCGTAAAGGGAATGGCATCTTCAGACATAACTTGGGTGCTCAATCTATTGCCACTCTGGGGGATCGCATGGTAAGTTCAGCCGCTTTTTCTTCAATTATTTAAGTTTTGAAATTTTATTTTTTTTGCATTTCTTCTAATTTCTAATGTTTGTTTAATTTATGTTTTTTTCAAGGCGGAAGAAAATGAAGGAGAGCCGGTTGATGATCTCGCCCTAATGAAGAGGGTGTATACCAACAAGAAGACCGGCCAGATTGATGACGGTCTTGTGAGGGAAGTGGTCACCCTGGTCCAAACTCAGGTGCAAGACGAAGTGTCTCAACTTCAAACCGAGGATGACGCTTCGACGGCTTCGACCAACTTGTCCCGGGTTCGAATCAACGAAATCGTTGAATCCGTAAGTTTTTCTTTTTAAAGTTCAATTCATTTATTTCTTGATTTAAATTTGGCTATTTTCTATTTCAGTCGGTTCCAAAGAAGAAGAGACGTTTGGTCGGCTTGGGTCGTCGCACCCGGTCGGTTCCTCATTCTTCTGCACCACCGCCCTTTGTTGATCCAGAAGTACTTACGGCTCAGTTGAAGGACAAGGATGATCGCATATCTTTGTTGGAGACCCAGATGGCGGCTCAACAGGCGGGCTATGAGGCACAGAGGAGGCTGAACCAGCAAATGATGGAGATGATGCAGAGGATGTACCCGAACGAGGTGTTCCTGAACGTGCCAGACCCGTAGTTTTTATTTTTCAAAAACTCGGAATGTTTTATTTTTATTTGTACAACTTTGAATATTATCTAATATGTTTTCAGTTTTAATTTTAATTTTATATTTTCGAATTTAAATTTCAAAAAATTTATTTTTTAAAAAAAAATTAATTTTTTTAAAAATTCCGAGGAAATGAACTCTCGGAATATACCGAGGGACATGTTCCTCGGAATATACTGAGGGACTCGTTCCTCGGAATATTCCGAGGGACTCGTTCCTCGGAAGTTTCCGAGGGATCAGTTCCTCGGAAATTCCCGATGACAATTCCGAGGAACATTTCGTCGGAACTTCCGAGGATTGGACCATCGGAAAATCCATCGAAATATCCCGAGGAAATTCTTCCTCGGTATATTTCGAGGAGCTTTCCGACGAACTGGTGGTCCTCGGAGTTTCCTCGGAAATTTGTTTCCTCGGAATTCCGTCGGAAATTTCCGAGGAAATTCCGAGGAAAAATGAATTTCCGAGGAATTATTTCCGAAGACTTATTTCGTCGGTATGTCGTCGGAATAATGTTATTCCGACGACATACCGACGATTTTTTCCCTTAGTATGTCGTTGTTTTCTTGTAGTGGTGAATATTAATCTGCAAGGCATTTAATAACAAAAATGCGTCGAATTAATGAAATTTTACACAAACAATAAAATTCGTTACTTTCAATATTTATAGAATGAAAAATAATGTACATATCATATGTATTAATTTCATATACAGACTTGTTGTAGATGAAATTATAAACCTAAAAACAACATTAACCGTTACAAACCCCACCACAGTTTCTAACTTGTTATATATTATTATTTATAGTTTTTATTCATGCAGTTATTTTTTTCTTTTTTAAAAGAATGTCAGCTATTAAAACTGGACACCTATCTACAAATTTTCTAAAAACCTCTCAAATGAGAACCATATTCTCTCTTTCCTCAGTTTTTTTATTATTTTTAAATTTTTTATTTATTAAATATCTTCTTTTCTGCACAGGTGGAAGGGCTCCAAGTTCTAAACCGTAAATGAAAAGCTTAGTCAAACGTTTTATATGTAAAATGTTCATAATCGCAACGGAAACTTTTCTTGAGACTCTCACAAGTAAAAACAAAAACAAAACGTTAAAAAGATGAACGAAATTTTTTTAAAAAAAATATCTTCACGAGAGGTTCATTTTCGTTAATCTTCTAGCGGTTTAATTATTTAAAAAAAAAACAAAATAAAAAAAACAATATTTTACCGTTTCTGAGAGCCATCACTATACAGAGTTGATGATGTTCTCACATTTCTGCAATCATTAAATGTGAATCTTTTTTAATATAGTCGTGTAGTCAATTAAATAATCCTTAGAGCATGATTATCCCATGATCCTTAAGTGGATTTCTTAATGATTATTTAATATTTTAAATATACTTAAGTGGGATTAAGAACTCTAGTTAAGAAACTCTCATTTTGAACGGTCCAATGGGAGTTTCTTAATTAGGGGTTCTTAAAACAAATTATTTATTTTAATAAAAAAAATTATTTATTAAATAAAACATATAAAAATATAACATTTAAAACATAGGTTTAAAAAATACATAATAACAAAGATTAGTACAATAATTGAGAATAATTCGGAAAAAAAATCTGAGCTTGAATGAAAAAATTCTCAAAGGTAAATGAATGAAAAAATTCTCAAAGGTGTGATCAAAATGTTGATCAAGTGATCACTCAAAAGTGTTTTGAGAAAAAGAAATTATGAGATAATTTTTTTTTATAAAACTTGTTTACAAGTCGAAGGAAACTTGGTTTCAAAAAAGAACTTGAGAAGGAAATTGAGAGAAGATGTGTGATGAATGAAGAAGAGTGTTGTGTTGTGAATAAAAGTTTGGTATACAAAGTTTATATAGACAAGACTACAAGAGTTCACAAGTTTATATAGACACAAAGCTTTACAAGTCCTGACTGATGACTACAAGAGTTTGCAAGAATACAAGATTACAAGAGTTAGTACGTAAGCATTGCACAAGTGATTACTACACAAGTCCGTGACTGATGACTGATGACTTTACACTCATCTTGACCTGAAAAAAATGAGAACATGACACCCTCTTCTCTCTGTCAAAGTGACAAGCCATGTGACCACAAAGAGCTGTAGAAGAAGTGAAACCTTTACCACATTCTCTGCGAACTTCCTCTCTTTGAACTGCTCCATCTTCTACCTTAAAGACAAAATATCAAACCACTATATAAGCACAGATCAGAAGAAGAAGAATGGGAAACTAGTGAGAACCCACTTATTTAAATTACCTCAAATATTGGAAGAACACAATGAACTAGAGAATCATCAAGCTCAAAGCTTGATACTTTCTGACAGAGATCAGTTTTTGGGGAATGTAATAGTCCTCTCTTGTTAACAGGCAACAGAACTAGACCACATTCAAGGACGTATCAGTGTGTCAAAGATAATGAATCAGATTACCAACTAAACAATCATAACCCACGATGAAAAATACAAATTGAACAATTGAAATTACCTCTCCTAGTATTGCAGGTCCTGGTAGCTTAATCCGTAAATGACCTGCAGGAACAAAAATATAAACTCAATTCTCCGAAACTAGAACAACGAAGAATAATAAATTTTGACAAAAGCTGTGGAGAATCCATAGGTTTGGTCTGTGGATCAGCTTTGCCAAGAGAAACCAAAAGTCATGAGCTTTTCATCACTTAAACAACTACAACAAACATCCAAATGCAGAATGCTCGGTATCAAATTTAAATTAGAAAACTAATCTAAATATACAGAAAGGGACAACCTTTTATAAAAGAGACGAATCTGTATCCAAAAGAATTGAACTTTAAGCTTCCATATCTACTATGTCAGCACCAATATGATCTTCTAGAAGTTAAGAGCAATACAAGAGCTTATGGTGGGTTTTGGTCCTTCTCTAACGGGTTTGAGAAGAGATGATGGAGGAGACGCGAACAGGACCGAGAAACTCGTCTGACGGAGGAGACAAGAGAAGACGGAGGAGTCGCCGTTAGGACCGACGGAGGAGACGCAAGTCGTGGATTTCGATCCTTCTTCGGACAATCGCGATGAGAGAAGACGCGGTGAGGAACGAGAGAGTCTTCGTCTGTGGTGTTTGCTTCGATTCACTTGTGACGGAGAGGACGAGAGAACACGACGGTGAGGATCGAGACGGACCGATGGAGTCGCATCTGTCGTCTCTCTGGATCGTTCTCCTCTGATGGAGAAAACAAGAATATACGAAACGGTGAGAAACGAAAGAAAGAAAGAAAAGAAAAAGGAAAAAAAAAATAGAAAAATTGTGGGCCAGACACGTGGTCTAAAAACCACCATAATAATCGGTTACAAAAACTATCCATTAAGGATCGACTTTTCTCCTTTAATTTTGTTTTCATTTAAATAAATCACCAAATTAGCTTAAGGATCACCGATAAACATGGTCTTAGCATATTGATTCTTAGAAGTTAGAATATTAAATTATTTAAAATTTTCTATTTAATATACAAATATCTTGAGCTTATAATGTAAACAAAATGACTGCATGCATGCTAGAGTCTTGAGATGTCATTTATACAAATCATATAAACAAGTAAACAACCGACCTAAATGATGGAACCGTATTTGAAATTTTCCATATTACATTTTGGAAACTTTAAACTAAATTAGACAGATGGATGTATTCTTCAGACTATTACTACTTGAAAAAAAGTGACAATTTTTAGTGAAATCCGCAGATATATGTCAGTTACACACGACAATACAACAAAGATGCAAACAAAATGACATCATGCATGCCTGAATATTCATATATCAGTCAATCAAATAACCAATAAACCTAACAAACCACAATAGACAAATCAACAAAAACGTCTCTGCAACCAAATTAATGTTATCCAAGTAATCACAAAATATATGTTTTATTCGCTTCAACACACAGACATGGAACAGACGATTCAAGCTTATCGAACTAATGGTGTCACTGTCAATTAGTCCGTCCAGAGCTCACTTAGACTATTCACACGGGCCACTATTTGCGCAGGGAGGGGGTTCACTAACTTTATTTTACTACCATGGGACAACTGATATTTGTAAAGAATAATAAGAATATAAATTAAAATTTCAATAACAAAATAACAAAATAAAAAAGAATTGCAGAGTCGAGATAGTTAATCTCTTTCCTTAAATCTTTAAACGCCCCGTAGTGTGACGGTTTCATGGCGCTCAGATTCCCAGGATATAACTGCAGCATTGTTTCTGTTTACCATCACCGAAAAACAGAATTTATCGATCCTATTTTTGTGATGTACTCTCAGACTCAAAAAAAAAAAAATACTAGCATAACTATTCTAAGTAGAATAATTGTTTTTTTGATTGTATGAATGTCCGTTTTTCTAAATGGCTTATCCCTTTTATATTAAAAGAGGAACATTTTTTAAGACTAACCTTATGTTCATGTATTATTAACCAACATGTCATTTCCTATGTGGCAACACCATATTCACTCTCACACTCTCTAATTAAAAACCCTCTCTTTACTAGATTTATTACATTCTTTGCCATTATTTATTAATTATAGCTTAGCATAATGTTTTAATAGTATATTTTGGTAACGTACAATCTCAATGTAGACGAAAGAAGTAACGGTTATTTGGTAATGTGTTTTATATCATTTTAAAACCGGTTGACATATATTATATTACATATGACTACTATACTCGAATGTTGTTTAAATGTATACTCGAGATCACACTATATCAAATGAGATTATAACTTGAAATCGGTTTAATGTATTTTTCTTAATGAAGATTATAATTTATAGTTTGAAATCGGTTTAATGTATCTTTACATGTGATCTTAATGAAGATGATATCAAAACCGAGTGTTGCTTTTGTTGTGTTACTTTTCGATTTTATGTTAATGTGTTTTATATCATTTTAAAACCGGTTACCATATATTATATTACATAAAAAATACTAAGGAATCTCATTTTCATATCGAATATATCACACTATATATTATATCACATATGAAAATAATCAATGATATACTCGAGATCCTTGGCAATGTTGATAACCATCTATCAATGCAATAAATTAGAAAATATGGCAATTATGGTATTGATTGCCATAATATAATTTTGAAAGATCATAAAAGCATTGTCAACCACACAATACTTGAGTGACAATGCATGATTGCCGTATGAATATTTCAAATTAGGAAATATGAAGCTAAATATAACACTAATTCCGGTTATATATGTACTTATTAATATTGGCCGAATTTGGTAATGGAAATTCATCGTCGAAACCGAATCATATAATCATATTTTTGATCTTCACTGACTAATTTTGAATTTAATTTAGTTGACTAGAATCTCAGTTTGTTTCCTATACTATTCCAATAAATTCGCATAGCAACGATCAAGGCAAGTTTTCAAAATTCAGTATTTTGAATATAAAGGGGATGTGAATATTTTGCCTTGGACATAATTTTAATTGATTTTACGGAAAAAATTATGGCAAATGGCTATAATTGCCCTCGGCCCGCGTCTTGCATATATAAATACAAGGCCGTATGATTACATCTCCTCATCCGTAAAGTAGTATCCTTATATTTTGTTTCTTTCATATTTTAGTATTATTTTGCTTATGTTTCGTTTTATTTTATATTTATAATTTAGTTTATGAAAACAATAATTTTATTGCTTTTGTTTCGTTTTTATCTTTGCTTCATAATTTATTTTTATATAAGTTTTTTGCTTACTCTTATAGATTCATTTCCACGAAATATACTTCAATTAAAAAAACAAATACACAAGTTTTTTTTTTAAATCCAAGCTTACTTTATATAGACATACACAATTTCGTTGAATCCCCCTTATTATATAACATGTAATATTTCTTTCTAACACTATTAACTTTCTAATACCTATTGATTCAAAAATCTCTTTAAATCCTTTCATCCCGCGCAGGGCGCGGGTTATCATCTAGTTAGCCTTATATAGAAAAGAGATTGAGACTCACAAGTTAGTGGCTTTTACAAAACCAAAATGTACAAGTGGATTATGGAGACTTTTAATACATATATTAATCATAATAAAGATGAGTCAAACACCATTATCACCTAGATTTTATTGTGTGATTAAAATGAAGATATTATGTTTGACCAATCTGAAAAGCACTAATATACTTCAATATGGATTTGCTTTTTTTTTGTGTAAAATCAATTTAACACAAAAGATTATCATAAGTTTGGTGTAATAATAAGTTAATGGATATAATGTCCAATTAACAAATTAATACCATAGTCCAAATCCATAATCTCTAAAGTGGTTATTTGCTAATTTTTACATTTGGCCAAATTTTGAAGCTTTATAAGCTTTTCAAGTAACACACTTTAAATCTCCATTTCTCATTCAAACCACTACGATTTTGACATGTGGTTACACTACTTCATAGTGTCAAACATTCGGTTATTCCGACGAACGTCTTCGCCCATAAACTTACCGAAATATGGTCTAAAACCATTTTGTTAAAACGAGTTCCAACAGGGAGGGGTGGGTTATCAATAATGGACAATGATTCAAAAAATATCCAAACCCAAGGGAGATCATATCCAGATGGGCATAGCTATGAAATCCCAATGGTATTATGTATTCATAGTTAGCCGGTAAATTTATGCTTTTCGTCAGAAATTGTGAAATTATATATTCCAATACCATAAAATTACATTTTCCGGCAAAACCAGAAAACAAAGCTTTTCCGTCATAAGCAAAACTTTTTCCATCAAACAACATATTAATATTTTTCCCACCAAAAAAACAGTAAAATTATGTTTTCCACCGGAACAGTACCAAATCTAATGCTATTGGTCGTAGCAAATCTAAGCATACCCGAAGATCATGCCTTAATTGACAATGATTCAAAAAATATCCAAACCCAAGAGAGATCATATCCAGATGGGCATAGCTATGAAATCCCAATGGTATTCTGTATTCATAGTTAGACGGTAAATTTATGCTTTTCGTCTGAAATTGTGAAATTATATATTCCAATACCATAAAATTACATTTTCCGGCAAAACCAGAAAACAAAGCTTTTCCGTCATAAGCAAAACTTTTTCCATCAAACAACATATTAATGTTTTTCCCACCAAAAAAACAGTAAAATTATGTTTTCCACCGGAACAGTACCAAATCTAATGCTATTGGTCGTAGCAAATCTAAGCATACCCGAAGATCATGCCTTAATTGACCACCATCATGTCATAAACATTCACAAGATTGTGAGTCTAATGCTCACATGATGATGGAAGGTAAGAGATAAATAAAGCAAGAGATTAATTAAGCAAACCCAAAAAGTTTAAGAAAAACTGAGCAACAGTTAAACTAAAATAAATAAATAAACATATTTTTGGGGTAAAATGTTAAATTTTACAGTAATTTCATAAATAACTAGTAGCCGAATGCGGTAAATGAAACTAAACAACTAGAACCTAATATATCAGTGAACCGCAAGTTGAACTGAACCTAGACGAAAAGGAAAATATGTCTGAAGAGAACATAGTGATCATAACTTCAAACTCATTCTTAGAATCACTTCCGTCTTCAGCTTATTGTGTTATTTGGTTACTTTAAGATTGTAAGTTTTGTAATATGCTATGATTTTCCATCAAAATTATAAAATACTATGACCTCAAAACCATATGGCGACATTTACTTTAATTACTATAAGAAAACACTGGCTTAACGAATACAAAATCGGTTGTTAAGTCGTCGTAATACATAGATTACGACGAACTAAATACGAATTCAAAATTGTTGTTAGCAGCTCGTCGTAAAGGAGACGTAATCCTCACGACTGACACATGTCGTCGTAATATAGACGTAAAACAATTCGTCGTAAAGGAGGCGTAACTTTAATTCCTTTGAAGAAGTTTTTTATTGGACGTAACAATTTGACATTATGTCATCGTAAATATGACGACGAATAAACATCGACAACTGTTTTTAAAAGGTCGTAATATTTACGACTATATTGCATCGCATTTCGATGTTAATTAGTCGTAATACGTCGTACGTTATAATATAATATATATAATATAAAATAAAATATATTTATTGGTAACATTAATTATAAATTTAAAATATTAAGAAATTGAGATGAAATTTTAAAATATTTTTAAATTTGGAAAATTCTAACGAAAAATATAATATATCATAAAACATCCAAAATGTTATAATATCGAAAATAAAAAACATTAATACATAACCGAAACAAAATCTAATTATTAAGGTTGATGTCGTCAAAGATCTCGGCACTATGGTGAACAGACCATTACTCCAAATCCACCTGCTCTTCCGGCGTGGGATCAGGATTAATGGTCGGACGTACATTTTACCACATCGCTGCAAGAGCCGGGTTTGTCTCTGCAAGAACATCGAACATCCCCGCGATGAACCTAATGTGGGTTCTGTTAGCCTGGTTGTCTGCCCGAAGCTCCGAAATGACTCGGTTGGCAGCTGTCAAATCTATCTGGAGCTGCGAATCATCCTGCATTTTCGCCGCATATTCAGCTCTTGCACTCGGGACATTGTTGGTCTTTTCGTTTATTGAGATCATTAGTTGATATTCCAGGTATACCTTCTTTAACTTGAGCCACAAAATCGATGTTTTAATAATTGATCATCATTATTAATTAATAGTGTAATATTACAATAAGTATAAATATAGAGTGAAAACAATTTTAATTTGTATCTTTCGAATAACTGCATCTCCTCGTAGTTAAGGAGTATATATGTGTGGGCACTGTGAGCGTCTTCTGTACTCGGCCACCAAACTTCTTTTAGTTTCCCACCTAGACGTCCAATCAGACAGATTATGTCTGGAACATCTTTAATAATATATCTCGGCATAACACCACCGTTATCATATCTGGTTGGAGCCCTTTTTCGTGTACGGACTTGTGACCCAAAGTAGTTCGAGGTGTAGTGAGATGTTTCCTCATTCAAACTCCCAGCAACAATTGAACCACCCTTGCAAGATTTTTTGCTTTCCCTTTCAAATGTTTCATGGATCACTCGTAAGGATACATCCATCCATTATGCACCGATCCACGAAGCAATGCCTCATACGGGAGGTGGACAACTAGATGTTCCATGACGTCAAAAAAATGATGGAGGAAAAAATTTCTCCATATTGCACAATAAGATCGGGATATTCTCATCAAGTTGTCCGATGACATCTTCAGTTAAGGTATGTGAGCTTAAATCTCTAAAAAAAAGCTCCAATACCTACAATTAACATGTGCAAACATAATTAATAAGATAAATTATGTATTTATGTTTTCTACATTAATTAAGAAGTAACTGTAAGTTTGTGTATAATAGGTAGAGCTCAATGCCTTCCTTGTATTATTAAGGACTCTATATATAGCTTTACATAGTAAACCCTAATCCTATACAAGGGTATATTCGTATGTCTATATATATGTTCTAACACACCCCCTCAGTCCGAGCGGGAGGTTCACGTACGCTCAGACTGGACTTGAACTCGAGGAAGAGTGGCGATGGGAGTCCTTTTTTGAAGATATCGGCATACTGCATCGAAGACGGGACATGTAAGACCCGTACTTGTCCAAGTGCAACTTTCTCTCGGACAAAATGTATGTCAAGTTCAACATGTTTTGTCCGCTGGTGCTTTACAGGGTTCGTCGAGAGATACACGGCACTTACATTGTCGCAGTAAACAATGGTTGCACGGTGAAGTGGATACTTTAGCTCAAGGAGAAGATTTCGTAGCCATGTTGCTTCAGACACTCCATTGCCAACACCTCTATATTCAGCCTCAGCGCTATATCTGGATATTGTGTTTTGACGCTTAGAGGACCATGAGATGAGTGTGTCACCCAGAAAGACACAGTATCCGGATGTGTATCTTCTAGTTGTTGGGCAACCAGCCCAATCTGCATCTGTGTAGACGATCAAACTTGTAGGAGCTGATCGGTTGAGTTGCAGACCATGCGATATTGTTCCTTTGACATACCGAAGAATGCGTTTTAGTGCGTTGAAATGTGATTCCCGAGGGTCATGCATGAATAAGCAGATTTGTTGGACTGCGAAGGACATGTCAGGTCGAGTGAATGTGAGATACTGCAATGCTCCAGCGAGGCTGCGGTAGAGCTTTGGATCCTTAACAGGTGGTCCATCATCAGCTGCTAGTTTTGCTTTTGTGTCTACTGGTGTCAAACATGGGTTGCAGGCACTCATGTTTGCTCGGTTGAGAATATCTGCGGCATAATTTTGTTGCTGCAGGAAGAGTCCAGAAGAGTTTCGCTTGACCGCAATACCGAGAAAATAGTGAAGCTGCCTGAGGTCAGTCATCTCAAATTCGGAGCTCAAAGCTTGAACGATTTTGGTGACAAGCTGTTGAGATGATGCTGTGAAGATTATGTCATCTACATATAGTAGAAGATACGCCATATACAAGCCTCTGCAGAATATAAAAAGAGACGCATCGCTGGAGCTCTGAATGAACCCAAGTTTGCGTACAAACGTGGTGAAACGATTGTACCATGCCCGTGGTGCTTGTTTAATCCCATAGAGTGATTTCTTGAGAAGGCAGACATGGTTAGGTCGTTTAGGATCAACAAACCCAGGCGGTTGATGCATATAAACAGTCTCTTCAAGATCGCCGTGTAAGAAGGCATTTTTGACATCGAGTTGGTGAAGAGGCCAGTCCCGAGCAAGAGCAAGGTCCAACACCATTCGTATTGTCGCAGGTTTCACAACCGGGCTAAATGTCTCATCACTGTCGACGCCTACTTCCTGTGATTTGCCATTTCTGACTAATCGTGCTTTGTGGGGAACAATGTTCCCTTCTGCATCAAATTTGTGCCTGTAAAGCCACATAGAACGAATCACATTAGTAGCAACAGGCCACGGTACTAAAGACCACGTTCCACTTTTAATTTGAGAGTCATATTTCATTTGCATGGCTGGATTCCAATTGGGATCCTTTAAAGCTTGGACATGGGAGGTAGGTAGGGGTGACATAGCTGCTGTGTGGAGACACAATTGTACCTGTGGTTTGACTATGCCGCTTTTGCTTCGTGTCACCATAGGGTGAGTAGGCTGAGCAGGTGGCAGTGGAGCCGTTGGTGCTGCAGGCGTTTGTGTTGTTTCCATTGAGAGCCGTGGGATCAGTGGAGGTAGATCAAGAGGTAGAGGATCAAAGACAGCGACCGGAGACTCTGTTGTTGATGGAGCCAGGGGAAAGACCATTTCGTCAAATGTAACATGTCGAGAGAAGATTATCTTTCTTGTTTTCAAGTCAAGGCACCTGTAGCCTCTATGATCTGATGGGTATCCAAGAAAGGCACAATCAGATGCTCGGTGAGAAAGTTTGTGA
The DNA here is from genome assembly GCF_020379485.1 of Brassica napus. NCBI lineage: Eukaryota > Viridiplantae > Streptophyta > Magnoliopsida > Brassicales > Brassicaceae > Brassica > Brassica napus. Next base: position 18,571,016 of record NC_063444.1, on the reverse strand, counting down.
CGTGATGTTGCGTACAAGTTAGGGTAGCACAGGCACCCAAAAACTCAGAGGTGATGATATGTTGGTGCTCGAGCAAACAGAGTTGTGTACGGAACCTTGTCACCAATTGACTTAGATGGAAGGATGTTGAGCAGGTGTGTGGCTGTATGTAGCGTCTCAACCCAGAATTGTGGTGACATGTGTGCCTGGAAGTGCAGGGATGGTATGAGATTGTTGATCGTTCTTAACATCCGCTCAGCGCGCCCATTTTGTTGTGATGTGTGCGGGCATGAGAAGTGAAGACTGGTGCCTTCAGACGCAAGATGATCCAGAAAGACACGATTGTTATATTCGCCGCCGTTGTCGCATTGTAATGCTTTAATTGTACACTTGAATTGATTACGGACGTAAGCAGAAAAATACAAGTACTTGGCAAACGTTTCGCTCTTTTTCCGAAGAGGGTATGCCCAAACGAAGTTAGAAAACTGATCAAGAAAGATAACATAATATTTCATGACCCCAAAACTTGAGACAGGAGATGTCCAAATATCTGAGTGCACAATGTCGAAAGCTGCAGAAACACTCGAAGTAGAAGATTTAAAAGGCAAGCGAACATGTTTTCCTAACTGACACGCATGACACAATGTTGTCAAGTCGGCCTTATTATACGTAACAGAACCAGCGGAAGATAGAGAAGATAAAACTGAATTTCCTGGGTGACCGAGACGACGATGCCAAATCAAAGCACTTGTTGTCGAAGCAGCTAATGCGAGTGGTGTGGCCTCGTTCGTAGGAGTCATCGAGTACAGCGGGCCAGAGCTATTGTACCGGAGCAGCTTGGTCTTGGTTTTCAGATCCTTTACACAAAAACCATACGGGTCAAACTCAACTGAACAATGATTGTCAATGGTGAAGCGTCGAACTGAAACAAGATTCTTAACAAAAGATGGACACACCAACACATGGTTAAGATGAAGAGGATGATGTTTTGGACCAATGATCCCATTTCCAAGTTGTGTAACTCGTGAAAGGGATCCATTACCAACCATGACTAATGGATTGACACTCGAATTAAAAGTGGAACGAAGTGTACCTGGCTGAGCCGTTATGTGATTAGTCGCTCCTGAATCCATGTACCACGTTGAGTCCACCGGGTTTTGTAGTGTCATTGTGTTGAATGCATTGGTGAGTTCCGCTGGGAGATATTGTGGCTGAGTCATCGGTTGTGTGAACGTCTGAACTCCGTGTGCCATGTGGGCTTCGGTTCTTGGTTGTGTGACATAGGGACCAAGGATACTGGTACGAGGAGGCGCATATTGGTGTTGTGGAGGATAGTAAGTAGGAGGAGCTGACGGAGGGCCGTATTGCGGGTATGACCATGGGGAAGGTCCATAGTTCCATGCTTGCGGTGGATAGCTGTATTGTTGATTCCACAAGTTGTAGTTGCATCTGCGGCCGCGATTGTGTCGTCCTCCTCGTCCCCTGTTTTTTTATCCTATGTCTTGGTGTCCGTTGGATTGATTGTTGTGTCGTTGTTGTTGGTCTTGATCAGAACTATTGTACAACATAGTAGGCGCAGATGAGTTTTGAGTGTGCACAGGTTGAGGCTTAACTTGCTTTGCAAGTCGCTTTTCTTCCATGTCAAGCATTGACTGAGCTTTGGTAAATGTTGAGAAAGGAGTTTGATGTTTGATAACGTTGATGATATTATCATACTTCTCTGTCAATCCGTTGAGGAGGTATGCCACAAGAGTGCGTTCCGGAACTGGAGATTCGATGTTTCCGAGTAGGTCGGAGGTTTTCTTGAGTTTTCTGCAATACTCGGTGAGATCGAGATCTCCCATGGTTATTGTTCGCAGCTTATGATCCAGCTCAATGGCACAGACTTCTTTGTTGTCGCGAAACAAGTTCTCGATTGAGAGCCATAACTCTCGAGCTGTGCAATTGGTTTTGAGAACAGTTTCAAGTATCGTTTCAGAGATCGTGCCATAAATCCACATCTTAACGAGTCCGTCTCGTTCGCGCCACTGTTTCTCAGTTGTTGGTGTTGGAGAGGAGGAGCCGTCGATGTGATCCGCAACTCCAAACGTGAGACAGTGAGTCTCGAAAAGCTCTCTCCATGTATCATAGTTGAGCTTTTGGAGGTCAAGGATGATTGGGACATATGCCCGGATCTGGTTGATCCCAAAGGGTTTGTCATTACCCGTTAAAGCTATCGAGAGGAAAGGGGAATAAGACAATAAGGAGAAGGAAGAAGAAAGCGTAAGAGAAGAGAAGAGAGGGGAAAAGAAAACGTGAAGAGAAAGAAAGATATTTGACGGCTAGGGTTAAACCCGCTCTGATACCATGTAAGTTTGTGTATAAGAGGTAGTGCTCGATGCCCTCCTTGTATTATTAAGGACTCTATATATAGCTTTACATAGTAAACCCTAATCCTATACAAGGGTATATTCGTATGTCTATATATATGTTCTAATAGTAATGCGTTTATTACCCGCAAGTGCTTCGTGAACATTTTTTGGAAAGAACTCCGCAAATGTAAATGGTAGAAGTCGTTGCATAAACACATGACAGTCATGACTCTTCATCCCTGAACATTTATGCCCCTGTTCAACACATCTTGATAGATTTGATACGTATCCATCTGAAAACTTCACATCTGAGGTCACCCACTTGAACAACGCCGCTGTTGCTTCTGCTGACAATCTGAAAATAGGAACCGGAATTTTCCCATCGTCGTTAATATGCAGCTCACTCCTAGAACATAATGCATGCAAATCCAACCTTGAGTTCTTGTTATCTTTTGTCTTCCCGGGGACGTTCAATAATGTATTGATGATGTTGTCAAAGAAGTTCTTCCCTATGTGCATCACATCAAGATTGTGTCATAGAAGCAGATCCTTCAAGTATGGTAGTTCCCAAAATATACTCTTTTTGTGCCAATTATGTTGTGTCCCGTAACCATCACCCATATTTGCAGTAGTATGCCAATTACCTCATTTACTGGCTGTTTCTTCTGCACCATAGTAATCAATATCTTTCTTGATTTCCTCTCCAGATAAATAAGGTGGTGCATTGTCCCGTACAACCACTTTTGACCTGAACAATGTCTTGTTTCGTCGGTATGTATGGTTAATGGGAAGAAATCTACTATGACAATCAAACCAAGACGTCTTCCTACCATGCTTCAGCTGAAATGCACATACGCTTCCCATACAATAAGGACAAGCTAGTATCCCATGCGTAGTCTAACCTGATAACATCTCATATGCAAGAAAGTCACTGATGGTCCACAGAAGAACTGCTCGCATTGTAAAATTTTTTTTCGTCAATCATATGTCTGCGCCCCAGTTCACCACAATTCCTTCAATTCTTCTATCAGAGGTTGTAGGAAAACATCGAGAGACCGCTTCGGATGCTTAGGCCAATGTATCAATATACTCATGAAAAGAAATTCTCTTTCCATACACATCTCTGGTGGAAGGTTGTATGGCGTCAGGATGACTGGCCAAAGCGAGTACTGTCTTCCAGGCATTCCAAAAGGACAAAATCCCTCTGTGCATAATCCAAGATAAACATTTCGAATGTTGCTTGCAAAATTTTTGTGAACCTAATTCAAGTGTTTCCACGCTTTTTCATCTGACGGTTGATTGATCTCGCCCTCCTTCTGAGTATGTTCGGCATGCCATATCATCGCTGCTGCAGTTTTTTCTGATTGATATAATCTCTTTAGTCTATCCGTAATAGGGAAGTACCAATCCGCTGGTACGGTACCCTATTCCGCTCACGTCCTTCTGGTTTATATCGTGGCTTCTTGCAAAATTTACACTCCAACAATTCTGCATCTTCCCTCTAGTAGATCATACAATTTTCTATACACACATCTATCATCTCCGAAGGTAAGCTAAGACTATGAGCAAGTTTCTGAATCTCATAATAAGATTCAGCACACAAATTATCTTCTGGCAAATACTCTTTAAGCAACTCAGCCCACGCATCCATACAAGCTTCAGGTAAGTTATGATCATCCTAGCTGCCAATGATAATTTAGAAAAACCTTCTCTACAACCTTCGTAAATTGGCTGATTAGCTGCAGCTAGCATTTCATAAAATATTTTTGCCTCCAAGTTAGGCCCTTCTACATTTTCTACTTCCTCTATTATTGATGTAGTTTCACAAAATGCATATGTAACCATATCATGCGTCCTATCATGATCTACCATCTGATCCTCCAGAGGGATTTCAGAATGCAAATGACTCGGTTCATCTCTGTTACCAACATTTTCAACCTGATTACTACTACTAGCTTCATTCCTACTATCACCCTCTCCATGGTGAAACCAGATGTAGTAATGTGGAGTAAATCCTCTATTTACTATATGTTTCCAAACTGTTTCACTCTGAGCAAACTTGGTATTCTTGCATTTACGACAGGGACAAAACATTTTACTTGTTTCTTGCATGAGAGATGTATTTTCTGCCTGGTACATGAATGTTTATGCTCCGTTGAGAAATTCACTTGTCACTCTTCCTGCAGAATCTTTGTGTGTGCATACATCCAACTCCGAAACTCATAGATATCTCGAGACATTTTTAAATTTTTTTTTGTTTTTTTTTTTGTTTTTCTGTGCATTTGAGAATGAGAGCGAGGAGAGCATATTTATAAGAAAATTTCGATTTTGGTAGGTGGGAATGTTACGACTAATTTATGTTACCATAAACTTTACTACTAATTTACAACTGCATTCCTCGTAATAAGGTCGTTAATTAGATGGAAAATATTATATTTAAAATAGACGTAATTTACCGACGTGTTTACGACGAAACCAATGGTCATCGTAATCTAGTCGTATAATTATGACTAATTTACGACGAAGACTTTTTGTAGCAATTCTACGACTAGATCGTCGTTAAAAAAACGTTACTTTACGACGAAAACATTTGGTAGCAAATTTATGTCTACTTTACGATGACATTTACGTCTACTTTACGATGACATTATATGTCGTCCTAACTAACGTTGACGTAAACATCATGTTACATTACGACGACACTATTGTAGTCGTAACTCTTGGTCGTTATGACCACGTTTTCTTGCAGTGAATGCATCAAAATGGTTTTAAAAATCTAAGTGCTTGTGGCTCGAAGTGATGAAATAGAATAGAATGTAAAATTGATAGAAAACGACATCACTAGAGCATGAGATGGGATTTATGTGTTATTTACCCAAAAAGAAAAAGAAAAAGATAATATGAATACTGTAGTGGTGTCTAGGTTTCGGAGTTACATCAACAATTTGGAATATTACGTGACATCATCATGAGTATTCTCCGTTGTCTTTTCTCGCCACAGATTTCGTAACCAACTCGTCCACAAACTCTTGAAAGTTCCTATCCGATGATCCACCGTACGCCACGGCTGCCTCCGCTTCTTCCTTCCACCTCCGCGCGCTTTCTCTAAGCTCCACCGCCTTTTCCCCAACGGTGGCCTCAAGCAGCTTCTCCGACACAACCTCCCTCAGAACAATCTTCTCCTCAGCCGCTCCGCGACCAAGTCTCACTCCTGTCTTGAAAACATCAACCAAGTACACAGCATCAGTAACCTGATCTCCCCACATCGGAAAACAGACCATGGGAACTCCCGAAGACAGAGCCTCCATTGTCGAGTTCCATCCGCAGTGACTTAAGAAGCAAGCAACCGCAGGATGAGCCAACACTCTCTCTTGAGGACACCATTCAACGATCTTCCCTTTCTCTTCAAGCTCAGGAGGCAAAACATATGGTTTCACGCTTGACCCTTCCATAGGAGGCCGAACCACCCATAAGAACGACAAACCAGAACTCAAAACACCATGAGCGATCTCCTCGAACTGCTCTTGCTTTAAGTGGACTATAGTCCCAAAGGAAATATAGACGACTGAGGATGGTTCTCTCGAGTCGAGCCACTCCATGCAGTCACTCGCTGGGGCAGAGATGTCTCCCTTAACGTCAGAGCTTATGGTTTGAGCCATCTTGAAGAGAGGACCGAGAGGGCTAAACTTGACTTGAGGACAAAGGTTAGACATGTGGTCAATGATCTCTTTTTCTAGTTCTTGAAAAGTGTCGATGAAAACAAAGAGAGGCTTGTGGTTTTCAAGTCGCTTGAGCAGGTCTAAAATGACTTCTCCATAAGCTGCAAAGGGAGATGAAGGGTGAAGGAAGCTTGGGATCTCGTCATGCTTCAACAACGGTAAGCTTGGGATTTCAACGTTAATCTCCGGCTCAGTTTTGGTCGGAAACTTAACTAACCGGTGGTGGTAATAATAATAAGCGGTGAGACAAGCGCAAGACTGGACCCAAAGAACAGCCGAAGGGATAAGAAGCTCATCAGCCACGTCACACACCCACGGCACAAAAGCGTTGTTTATAAGACACCTCACAGGTTGCTTTTCCTCTTGCTCGTTTCTCTTGATGAGGTTCTTGATCTCCCGTTTTCCGACAAGTTCAAGGTGTGGTCGGAAGGCTTGGAAGTTGGTTCTTTTTTCGTCATCGTCTGCTAACCCATCGTTGAAGAACTCGAACCGGAGGAAACCTAAACCGACCGGTTTGAGCACGCCGTCTTGAATCTTGTTGGCTTGACGCATCTTCTCTCCCCATGGCTGCTCTGTGGTGACAAAGGTGACCAGTAGGCCTTTCGAAGCTATGAGCTTTCCGAGACGAAGTAGAGGGTTTATGTGACCTTGGCCTGGGAAAGATACGAGCATCACATGCTCAAGAGACGGTTCCATCGATTTTTATTTTCCTTATGGAAACTAGAAACTGATTTTATTTTCTTAAAACAATGCAAAGGTGGATTATTTAAGGTGAGCGCATACTGCTTCTCTAGCTTTACCATGATAGTAGATTAAGACCAGCCGTGCGGAGCATTATATATATAAATTATTTTATGTATTTTATGTATTTATTTATTATAAAATAATAAATATATATTGAATAACTAAAAGTCAGTAACTATTATATATATAATTAAATTGGTGCAAACATATAAATCAATTTTATTAATCCAAACAATATTTTTTTTCTATTTGATAGGATTTATAATTAAATATAAAAGATATTAACATACATAGTATATTTTTAATATTATTGTTTATTAAATGATGTTTTTCTATTCATATGGGTTTTTTTTTATCATTTGTATCTTTTATAGCAAAAACTTTAAATTACGGATAACAAAACTTTCATTGTGGGATTAACAGTTTTAGTAATTTATATTTTTTTTTAAATTAAGTTTTCAATATTTGTTCAAAGCTTTTATCAAAAACAAAATTCAAAGTAAATTTAGAAATTAAAATACTTTAGTATTTTATATGTCATATAGTTTAATTTAAAACTATATATATATATATATATATATATATATTTAATCTTAATAATTAATTAAATTAGACTTTTTACTTATATGATTTTATAATCATTTGTATTTTGTCATAAAAAAATTTTTAAACCATGGATCACAAAAATTGAATGTGAGGCTGTTAACAGTTTTAGTAATTTATAGTCGTTTTAAAAAATTCAAAAATATACATATACAGAAAAATCTAAAATTTATTATATGGTTAATGTGATTGTTTTAATTTATTTTAATAATTTTAAATTAAACAAATATGCATGATAGAAGATACACTAATTTTTATCAATTCTTTATTATTCAAAATCATTAATTGTCATATATATTTTAGCCATATTAAGCAATTTCGTAACTTTTGTTTAAAGAAATAGTAAAGAATATTTATAATGAATTTTTGGCTAGCTTAATAGAAATTTTTTATTATATAATTAGATAGAAGTTTATCATAGTGATGACATGTGGTTTCAAAAAAAAAATTGTAATGTTTCTCAATTAATATATAGGAGATATTGAGTGTGAAAAACAATACACAACGTAAACAATACTATTATGAGAAATTGGCAAATATAACCATGAAGAAAAAATTAATTAGGCAAATGACCCTAGCAACTAAATGGCTAGGATACACAATATATATTTGTATTAATTGCAATTATACCCCTCGGTATAAGCATATGTAGTGGTTTTGTTTTTTTTTTGTTTTTTTTTTATTTTCTTGTATAATGTTTTCCCGTCTAATCTTATTTATCTTCTAGATTCTTTAAAAAAAAATTATTCAGATTTATAAAATACTCACAAAAATATAGATTTTTTCCTATTTATGATGTGTTTTGAAAATTTTATATATTGTAACATTTGATATATAATGTTAATGTAAGAAAATCGAGTTATAAATTCTATACTATATCGTAAATTCATATAATATAGTCTAATTTCTACTTCAAATGATATCCTATATTTAAATATATAGATTAGATATTCTTCGGAACGTCTCAAGACCGTCTACCACTTGATCTTAGAAGATGGGCGTCGACAAAAAAAAAGATTGGATAATTTTATATAAATTGATTTGTCTTGAGTTTTAACTCAATCAAAACTCTACATCTTCTCTCATATTTTCTATATTTTCATTTTGTTCTCTCTTCGAACAACCAATATGTAATTGGTTATAATATATTGTAAATACTACATACTATTCTATTTTAGTGATACAATATAGTTCTTTACAATATATTTTTCTATTTCATCTTTCTCCATCTTTTTCTTCTCTTCATTCCTTCTTATTCTCCTCATTCTTCTTGTCCTTCTTTTTTTTCCTCTTCTTTTTTCAGGTTGACTAGGGCAAGTTATAGTGGAAAATTGTAATATATTTTGGCCTTTATTGTGTTCCATGAGTTGGGTGTTTTCATTTTGCTTGGGTTGACTAGTACAGTTATTAAGACAATTATGTTTACTAATATGCTATTTGATAAATGTATTATTTTACTATTTGTCAAATCACTACAAGAAAATAGCGATATTCTGACGGACATTCCGACGGAAAATGAAATCCTCGGAATATCCCGAGGAATTTCCGAGAAATTTCGAGGAAACACAAAATTTGGTTTCCTCCGAATTTCCTCGGAATATACTGACGGAATTCCGAGGAAATATCAATCCGTCGGAATATTCCGAGGAAATTCCGAGGAAATATATTTTCCTCGGAAAAAACCGATGAATTCCGAGGAAATATTAGAGCCGTTGGAGAGCCGTTTGAGGATTTTACATAATTCCGAGGAAATTCCGACGGACTAGCCGTTGGCGTCGGAATTCCGTCGGAATTTCCTCGGTTTGTCAGCAGGATTTAACCTATAAATACAAGCTCCTCTTCCTCTTCATTCACTCCATATCTTCATCCTCCCTCTTACTCTATTTACACACGAATTTGATTCATAAAAATATGTCTTCTTCAAATTATTTTCGTTCTTGGATCGATCGACCTCATTTGGATCCGAACACGAGATTGCTTACGGAAGAATACCAACGAGGTATAACCGAATTCATGGGGTTAGTTCACCGACAACCGGAAGCAAAAACAGGTAAGTTAAGATGTCCTTGATCTAATTGTAAAAATAGAAAGGTTATTAAAGAGTGGGATGTTTGGACTCATCTATATTTGAGTGGGTTTACACGAAGTTACAAAATTTGGTATCATCATGGGGAAACTGATTATGAACATGGTAGTACTAGCGAACCTCAGCCAGCGGTTAGATTAGAAGAACCAATTAGAACGGATGTAGATTATGGTGTAGGTACTGAGCAGATGGTAAATGATCATTTTAGAGGGGAAGATTTACCCAATGCACAAGCTAGGAGATTTTATGATATGTTGGATGCTGGAAAGCAACCATTGTACGAAGGTTGCAGAGATGGTCATTCAGCTTTATCATCTGCTACAAGATTGATGGGCATTAAAACAGATTATAATTTGGCTGAAGACTGTGTGGATGCGATTGCTGATTTTGTAAAAGGTATTCTACCCGAGGATAATGTAGCTCCTGGTTCATACTACGAGGTTCAGAAACTCATAGCTGGTCTTGGTTTATCGTATCAAGTAATAGATGTATGCAGCGACAACTGCATGATTTATTGGAGGGCGGATGAACAGCGGGTTACATTCAAATTTTGTGGGAAGCCTCGTTATAAAGATACGAGTGGAAGAGTTCCAGTGCCATATAAAAGGATGTGGTATTTGCCTTTGACGGAAAGGTTGCAGAGGTTGTATATGTCTGAACGCACAGCGCAACCAATGAGATGGCATGCGGAGCACTCAACAGATAGTGAGATCAGACATCCTTCAGATGCAAAAGCGTGGAAGCATTTCCAATCAAAGTATCCCGACTTTGCGTATGAGAAAAGAAATGTCTACCTTGGATTATGTACTGATGGTTTCAGTCCGTTTGGCAAGAGTGGAAGACAGTATTCTCTATGGCCCGTCATTCTTACACCATACAACCTACCCCCAAACTTGTGCTTGCGACGAGAGTTTTTGTTTCTCTCGATTCTCGTTCCCGGACCAGAGCATCCTAAGAGATCACTTGATGTGTTTCTTCAGCCACTAATATATGAGTTGCAACAACTATGGGCTCAAGGTGCTGAAACATACGATGTTTCGTGTAAAGAAAACTTTCAAATGCGGGCAGTACTAATGTGGACAATAAGTGATTTTCCAGCATATGGTATGTTGTCTGGATGGACAACGCATGGAAGGCTATCATGTCCATATTGTCAAGATAACACTGATGCTTTCCAACTAAAACACGGAAGGAAAACGTGTTGGTTTGACTGTCACAGGAGATTCCTACCACCTGATCATCCATATCGTAGGAGTAGGAATTTGTTTACGAAGAACAAGAGGGTGTTTGACAGTCCACCTCCGGAAATTTGTGGGAAAGATTTGAAGATACAACTAAGAGATTTTGGTGCAGTGGACATGAGCGTTTTCCGGTAGATGCTGTTGGAGAACTACATAACTGGCACAAAAAAAGTATTTTCTGGGATTTGCCATACTGGGAGGATCATCTTTTAAGGCATAATTTAGATGTCATGCATATTGAGAAGAACTTTTTTGACAATCTCATGAACACGATCCTTAATGTTCAAGGTAAAACAAAGGATAATTTGAAGTCAAGACAGGATTTAGTCGATATATGCGCTCGTTCAGAACTTCATGTTGATGAGAATGGTAGGGCTCCTTTTCCCATATACCGACTTGATGCAGAGGGAAAAGATGCGTTCTTTGATTGGATTTCAAACGATGTGGAATTTCCAGACGGTTAAGCATCTAATTTGCGTAACTGTGTCGACAGAAAGGAAGGAAAGTTTACTGGCTTGAAAAGCCACGATTGCCATGTAATGATGCAGCGCCTCCTTCTGTTTGCCTTCAAGGAACTATTACCACGAAATGTTCATGAAGCAATTGCAGGGATAAGTGGTTTCTTCCGCGATTTATGCACGAGATCAGTGACTCTTGAAGGTATTGAAAATTTGAAGACTAACATAGCCGTGATTCAGTGCAACCTAGAGAAGATATTTCCTCCTTCATTTTTTGATGTTATGGAGCATCTTGTTATTCACCTGGCAAGAGAATTGGAACTTGGTGGTCTTTGTGCAGTATAGATGGATGTATCTGTATGAGCGGTATATGTTACATTTGAAGAAGATGGTGAAAAATTTAAGTAGGGTGGAAGGTTCTATAGTCGCACAGATGATCAATGAAGAAACTTCAAACTTTGCCGAGTACTACTTTCCAGCAGAAGTTCAGACCAAAAACAGAAGACCTGTTCGGCATGATGATAGAGGCGAACGGGCAACATATCCTGTTACGGTTCCAGACATTTTCACAGACGTTGGGCGACTTAGCAAAAAAACCAAAGGACCGTCGACTTACTGAGCAGGAGCGCAGTCATTTGCAAACATATTTGCTCACCAACTGCGAAGATGTTCTTAAATATGAGAGGTAAATAAATTAGCTTACAAATTTTTATTTTAACAAGTTGAAATTTAAATCTTAATTAATTATATTATTGTCATCATATGTACAGGATTTTCATGGCAGAAAAGCGGTTCGAATATAGATACGCCACAGAGGACGAACTAGAAGAAATGAAGCAGAGAGATTTTGCTAGATGGATGTTTATTTATGTGAGTGCTTTAAACAAATTAAAATATCATTTATCACATATTTATACTAATTCACATTTATTGATATAACATATATATGTGCTATTAATAGGTGTCTGCTGGTTTGGCCAGAGGTGAAACATTTGACGATTGGATACGCGAGATGGTCGTTGGACCAAACTTTGTTGTGAAGTCATATCCGAGATTTTGTACTCGAGGATATGCATTCACAACTCAGAAGAGGAGACGTTCGAGTACGACTTATGATGCTGGCGTTTGTTCTGCATCAGGAGATGATGTATACTACGGACACATACATGAGATTTTGGAAATAAAGTATTTGGGCATGGTTGGATTGCGCTGTACTGTTTTCTATTGTGATTGGCACGACAACACTCCAGATCGAGGTGTGAGAACAGATGCATTTGGTGTTACATCAGTAAATTCGAGGCGAAAGCTGCAATATTATGATCCTTTCATTCTTGCTTCTCAGGCCGATCAGGTAATTAAATGTTAATTATTCAGAATGATTCATCATCATGTGTATTAATTTATAATTTTTCTAAACGTTACAGGTTTGTTATATCAAGTACCCCCGGGTAAAGAACAGAGATGATCCATGGGTTACTGTTACAAGACTCAACCCGAGAGGCCGAGTTCAGGGAAGTTCTGAGCTGGAAGACCCACTACAACCAAGCACATCCGGCAACTTAAGTGCAGCAGAAGATTTAGCTGGAGTTGCCTTGTAGTCGATTTAACCTACTTCGGAGAGGAAGCCGTCGTTCACATAGAGGATGAACCAGTGATTGGAGAGTTTCACCAAGATCCAGATTCAGATTCATCTAGTGATGATGACTCGGAAACAGAATTCCATTGATTTTTTTTTTTTTTAAAAGAAATACCGAGGAAATTCCGAGGAACACTTCATATAACCTCTTTCCTCGGATATTAGTTATTTGGTTTATCTAGCAAGGCAAAGCTGAATACGAATTAAAAACTACTCAAAACACAACCAAATAAAGAAACCATGTAAAAGATATAGGAACTCATAATTAAGAAAAAAAATAAAATAAAAAATTAAGTTCAAAACTAAGTTCAAAATTAACCGAAAAAAAACATATTCCTACTCCTCGTCTCCTGCTCCAGATGTTCCTACATCTTTGGCTCTCTTAGACCTCTTTCTTACCCTGTGTGTACCACTCGAACCCGAACCAGAGCTGGATGGAGAGTTGTCCCGATGAACTACATCATCCTTTTGGCAACGACACGGCCTGATACGTGAAATGGCAGCCCAGATCTTGTGTAGCATGTCGTTGTTTGTCTTTATGCTCTGATCTCTCCAATGTTGTTGCTGGCGCGAAGTGGCGTTCGGTGGAAGCTCTTGCAGCTTGTACTGGCTGGAGTCTGATGGGAGTAACTGATGGGGTTGTGAATCATCTGGAATGGCTTGTGCAGCCTCATCTTCTCCTTCTTCATCATCCACGGCCTTGCCTTTGGTCTGATATTTTTGCGTGAAGAAGGATGGTTTGTCTACTAGTGCGGTAGCAGGGGGTAGGAACTCAACTGCAGCGTCTGAAAGTAGAGCAGTCAGGCCGGTCTGAGGCAGGTGGCAGTAGAGTGTTTTCTTCGCTCGGTCCTGGAATACGTAGACGTAAGGACCATCCCGATGGATCCTCGAGTGGGGACCAGCTATGAACTCCTTACTTACTAGATTTTTTACATCCAGGTAGTTCCATGCAATTTTGTTCGATCTGTCCAGTCCTACCTGATGGTTCTCGCAGTCTACACCCACATGTTTAAGGATCCGAGTAATCACTGCACCAAATCCACATGCACGGCTCTTGGATTTGGTTACTTTCCCCTTGTATCCTGCTAAGTTTGCGGCCAGCACCGCTCCCATGTTGAAGGCAGTAGCAGGTGGGAATGTAGAGTTTCCAAATGCCGGTAGCAAATGCCTCACACCTTGGTACAGGAGGCACAACTCCCATTGCGTGACTGATGCGGCTGTGGTTGTCCCGTATAGCAATGAGCCAATGAGGCGTGTGGCATATCTCAGTACTGGGCTCCGGATAAGTGACTCCTTTGCCTGAGAAGATCTATAAACCCCTGTGCCAATCGTTTCCCAGAAGTTCAACAGCTCTGAAGTCCAATAAAGACCAGATGTCCTCTCCCCTGCACTCAATCCAAATAATCCGCAGAGGTCTGTGAAAGATACCTCAAAGTATTTTTTCTGCACTACGAATGCCAAAAAACCTTCCTGATGGCTATCATCGGGATGGCTGACGTATGCGGATGCTATGAACTGGCGTACCAACTCCGGATAAGTGGGTTCGTTGAGGTTGCATAGTTGGCCTAGACCCATGTTCTGGAACAGCCCTTCAATGTCTGATTTGATTCCCAATATTGTAATCGTCTCAGGACATGCTAGTTGTGTAGCCGGAACGGCTACCTTCTTCATGTTGTTGTAGTGGGTGGTATCAGACTTATCCCAGTTCTTTGGCCTTTGCTTCTCTCGCTGAGACGAACCCTCTTCTTGTGTGTTCTTCTTTGCTGATGTTTTCGGGCGGTTCATTCTCTACAAAATAGAATCTTTGAAACAAGTGAGTATGCAGTATATGTTTTGATAAAAAACAAGCGAGTTGTGATAAACAAAAACCAAATTGAAAAAAATTCTCAATCCCTAAATCATCTCAAATCCTGTTCCAAACTCGTTGATCACAGACAATTGTGTTCTATTTGGTGTTTAGACATATGTTTCATACATATTTGATCAAGGAATCAACACGGAAATAAGAAATTCACAAAACCCAAAAAATTGCTCAAGAACACGATCTGAGAATGTGGAGATTCGCGGAGTATACCTGTCTTAGGGTGAAAACGAGTGTAGGAATCAGGTAGAGCTCGAAAAATCAAGGGGAATAGAGCCCAAAATTGTTTAAATCGGATGATTATAGAGAGAGAAAAAGGGGGGGGGGGGGAGGAGGTCGGATTATAGGGGAAATCGGAGGGGATGAGAGTTCTGAGGTTTAGATCCAAAAAGGTCGGGTTTTGCCTTATAATTCTGTTCGCACACGCATCGATCGATGCGTTTTTTCACATAAACGCATCGATCGATGCGTTTATAACAAAACATACAAGATTTTCCGAGGATATTCCGAGGAAGGCTTCAGATTTTGTTCGATCGATCGATTATACAATCCAATCGATCGATCACATTCTTACGGCTTTCGTCCATCTGGTGATCGATCGATGCGTTTTTCTATACAAACGCATCGATCGATCCATTTATAACAAAACGTACAAGATTTTCCGAGGATATTCCGAGGAAGGTCTGAGATTTTGTTCGATCGATCGATGGTATAATCTAATCGATCGATCACATTCTTACGGCTTTCGTCCATCTGGTGATCGATCGATGTGTTTTTGTACACAAACGCATCGATCGATCCGTTTACAAAAAAACGTACAAGATTGAATCCCCAAACACAAGTTCCTCGGAATTTCCTCGGAATATTCCGAGGGAATTCCGAGGAAACTTTGAGATTTTGTTCGTTCGATCGATTGTGTAATCTAATCGATCGATCACATTCTTACGGCTTTCGTCCATCTGGTGATCGATCGATGTGTTTTGGACAAAAAACGCATCGATCGATTTGTTTATAAAAAAACGTACAAGATTGAAACCCCAAACACTAGTTCCTCGGAATTTCCTCGGAATATTCCGACGGAATTACGAGGAAGAAAAGGGTTTCCTCGGAATAGTCTGAGGAAATTCCGAGGAAATAGGGGTTGTAAACCGAAAAAAACGTTTTGCGGTTTGAATAACACCTATATAACCCTTATTAAGTGTCTTACGTTACTTATGAAGTCTAAAATTTGTTCCTTAACCCTTAATTAACACTTTTCCGATTGTATGAACGAAATCCCACAACATAAGAGAAACACTTAATTATACGTTTTAATGAACGGTATAGGGAATACTTTCAATTAGTTTTGAAATTTGTTATTTCATAGTTTATGCTAATCTATACAAAGAATCCTCAATGGTATACATTACAATTGTATAAGAAATGAAAAACCCAAAAAAAATTGATGTTTTGAAACCCCAAACACTAGTTCCTCGGTATTTCCTCTGAATATTCCGAAGAAATTCCGACGGATAGTAAATTATCCGTCGGAATTTCCTCGGCAAATATTTTCATTTTACCAGGCAAATATTTCGCGAAAATCGAAATTGGAATTCCGACGGAATTCCGACAGAAAATATCCGTCGGACCCTAGGTTTTATAACCACGAGCCACTTCTTCTTCCCCATTTCTCTCTTCTTCCTCTGCGCGACTCCTCTCTTTTTTCTCCGGCGATTTCCCCCTGAAATCCGACGATATCTCCGGCGATCTCCCCCTGAAATCCGACGATATCTCCGGCGATCTCCCCCTTTTCTTAGACAAATCATGTAAGGACTCTATCCCACTCTCTTATGTTCTATTTGTTAGGTTTTTGTGGAGTTTTGATAGATTTTTGTTAAGGTGATTGGTTAGGACTGTGATTTTTGGTTGTATAATAGGTTTAGAATTGTGATTTGGTTGAATAATTTGTTTTGTTGAATTGATTTATAATTTTTTTATAATTTTTTTATTTTTTTGTATTTATAAAATCGATTTTAGTATATAAAATCGATTTTTGTATTTTACAAAACGATTTTTCTATATAAATTCGATTTTTTTGGATTTTACAAAATCTTTTTTGTATATAAATTTGATTTTTTGGATTTTACAAAATATTTTTTAATATCTATACAACTTTTTTTGTGATTAAAAACTATTATTTGGGATTTAAAAATATTTTTAATATATATATATATATTATTAAAACTATTTTTTATTTATTAAAACTATTTTTTTTATTAGAACTATTTTTATATATTTATTAAATATTTTTAATATCTATAAATCTTTTTTTGTGATTAAATTATTTGAGACTTTTTTTTAAAAAAATAATAATTTATATATTTCTGTATTTATTAAATATTTTTTTTTAATTTACAGGTCTCATGATGATCAGATTCGGCCTCGACAGCGTCGTGGTCGTGGTGGTACGGGAAGCCAGTCTCGGGATTCCAGCCATTTTCAGGATTCTCCTTCGCCCCACAGCTCCTACCATACATCTCCCTCTGCTGCACCCGCTCCTGCTCCTCTCGCTCCCGCTGCTGCACCCGCTCCTCCTCCTCCGGGTCCTCCGGGAGTGATGAGTGTTGCGGAGTTGGTTCAACAGCCCGGTCGTGACCATCTTCCGTATCTCACTCCGTATCCACATGGACATGGTCAAACATGGTAATTAAACATTTTTTTTTCTTTAAATTTGGATTCATTATTAACCGTTTGTTCTTTTTATTAGGTTCAACCGATCCGGGAACGGGATCAGCGCATGGATCAACCGTATGATGTACTCGGCCCTCGACAAGGGACATCCGACTTTCACTCACTTTCCTACCGAAAAGCAGGTTCTGTGGTTTCGTCAGTTTGCGGTAAGTATTCTAATTTTTTACTTATATTTTTAATCTTTAATATAAATTTTCTACTAATTGTGTTTTTTTTTCAGCAAGAGTTCAACTGAAATTCCGATGAGACGCTCTTTATCTATCACCACTTCGTCCATAAAGTTATGGACAACTATGGGAAGCAGATCCACTAGTGGAAGAAAAAGTGGGAAATCAATAAGGTTCGATTTAATTTATTAAACAATTTTTTAATTTATTAAACTATTTTTAAATTTAATAAACTATTTTTTTTTTATTAAAAGGTCCCAAAGTTGATGAACGACACGGTCTGGAAGGAGTTGTGTGCGCATTGGGATAAGGAAGAGACGAAAGAAACTTCTTCCACCAACTCCACCAACCGCAGGAGCGACCGTAAAGGGAAGGGCATCTACAAGCATAACTTGGGTGCTCAATCTATTGTCACTCTGGGAGATCGCATGGTAAGTTCAAACGTTTTTTCTTCAATTATTTGAGTTTCAGAATTTTAATTTATTGTGCATTTCTTCTAATTTCTAATGTTTCTTTAATTTATGTTTTTTTTCAAGGCGGAAGAAAATGATGGCGAGCAAGTTGATGATCTCGCCCTAATGAGGATGGCGTATACCAACAAGAAGACCGGCCAGATTGATGACGGTCTTGTGAGGGATGTGGTCGACCTGGTCCAAACTCAGGTGGTAGACGAAGTGTCTCAGCTTCAAACCGAGGATGGCGCTTCGACGGCTTCGACCAACTTGTCCCGGTTTCGAATCAACGAAATCGTTGAATCCGTAAGTTCTTTTTTTTTAAAGTTCAATTCATTTATTTTTTTGTTTAAATTTGTAAATTTGGCTATTTTCTATTCAGTCGGTTCCAAAGAAGAAGGGACGTTTGGTCGGTTTGGGTCGTCGCACCCGGTCGGTTCCTCCTTCTTCTGCACCACCGCCCTTTGTTGATCCAGAAGTACTTACGGCTCAGTTGAAGGACAAAGATGATCGTATATCTTTGTTGGAGACCCAGATGGCGGCTCAACAGGCGGGCTATGAGGCACAGAGGAGGCTGAACCAGCAAATGATGGAGATGATGCAGAGGATGTACCCGAACGAGGTGTTCCCGGACGTGCCAGACCCGTAGATTTTTTTTTTTTTTTCCAAAAACTCGGAATGTTTTATTTTTATTTGTGAAACTTTGAATATTAATTAATATGATTTCAATTTTAATTTTAATTTCATATTTTCGAATTTAAATTTCAGAAATTTTATTTTTTTAAAAAAATTAATATTTTTTACATTCTGAGGAAATTAATTATATTTTTTACGCGATCGATCGATGCGTTTTTGGACATAAATCCATCGATCGATCTGTTTACAAAAAAACGTTCGGAATATACCGAGGGACATGTTCCTCGGAATATACCGAGGAACTATTCCCTCGGAATATTCCGAGGAACGGGTTCCTCGGAATATTCCGAGGGACCTGTCCCTTGGTATATTCCGAGGAATTTTTCCGTCGGTATACTCCTATCGATCGATGTATATATGTCCAAAACGCATCGATCGATGAACGTCCGAGGAAATATCCCGACGAAGTTCTCCCTCGGTATATTCCGAGGACATTTCCGACAAACTAGTGGTCCTCGGAATTTCCTCGGAAGTTTGTTTCCTCGGAATTCCGTCGGAAAATTCCGAGGGATTTCCGAGGAAAGAAGAAATTCCGAAGAATTATTTCCGACGACTTGTTTCGTCGGTATGTCGTCGGAATAATGATATTCCGACGAAATTTCGACGATTTTTTCCTTCAAAATCCTTGCTGTTTTCTTGTAGTGAATGCACATAGTATAATATAGTTTTTAAGATTCATATTACAATTATTATTTTCTGGTGTCAACTCTCCAATTGCTCGAATCTATCTTTTACGCGGCGAGTAAAAGTGTATCCTGTGAGTAAAGAAAAATTCTAAAGCAACGCATCGAAAAAAACCAAATTATAACAAAATTGTGTGAATATATTAGTCTTTACTACATATCGAACAAATATAATATAGTAAAATCTAGACATCGCATTTGCGAAAAATTCAGGCACAGCAAAGGAAAAAGTGGTATGTTTTCATGCCAAATTGTCACATCAAACCTCCTACTTTATTACATGGTTATTTGCCTAATATTTTTTTCAATATGATTATCCTACCAATTCACCTACTTTTATTTGACCAAAAATTTTACATTTACATGTCAGAAACAAATCAACAATACAGGTATATCATTAAAAATACAATTTATTAATCTATGTAAGTATAGGTTTTATCGTTTTCTTGTTTTTTCAGCCGATATTTTCCTCAGTTTATAACATTTTTGCTAGTGATTACTCCAATATCATTTTTTTGTCATTTCACATATTAATCACATACGTCGAGTCAAGTATCTTTTTTGGTTTTTTGGATATCCACTTTATATTGTGAACATGACACAAAATAACAAAAGAAGTAGGATAATTAGTGGCAAAACCAAACACTTCTTCTTAGCATATCACTTTGTAGAATCTTGTACTACCTCTGTGATGAAGGCATGAATTTATGACCATACATATCCCTTTCCAAGTTCCCATTGGTTTCCATTAGTTGAAAAAGGGGAATTTTCGTATTTTTATGCATGTTTGTTTATACTACTATGATTAAGATTCCTTAGTTATTAGAAAAGAAATATTTTAAAAAAGCTCTAGTTTTATTATAGAAAATCAAGCAGCTCAAAGAGCTTTATTACGTAGAAAATAAGGTGGTGTTATTCAATCATGCATTTTAATAGAGTTTAAATCTAAACACAATCTACCGTTATATGAACTAGGATGCTGACCTCGCGCAAGCACGGAGATTTAATTGTAATTTGTAAATGATGTTTTGGTATGTGATAGTGACACAATAGACAAAGTTACAATATCTCAAATTATACCTTAAGTAAAAATTACGTAAAGAATACATCATAACATTTGAAATCGATAAAACTTTGATTATTGTTTATTTTTTCATAACTTTTTCCAAAGTGGAATTGGAACATCGAGTTTTTGATACATCAAATGAGAAGCCAAAATCTATAATATAACAACAACATGAAGCATTTCATGATAAAAAAAATATCTATGTAAGCCAAACTTAAGATCTCATTAACCTTATCCATTTTGTTCCCAGAACACTGCTTGTAAGCAACAAAAGTTGCTTTGGACTGGTAACTACTGATAGTTCCTAATATGTACAAAACATGATCATGATCTGAGTGTTTTTGTTATAGCTTCACGTAGCATTAACCAATTATATTGTAGCTTCTATGTTAACCCTTTGTCAAATCTGAATGAAGTTGCCAATGATACCAGCAACTGTGAGTTTTTGTATCAGACTTGACCTTTTAATGAAACAGCTAGAAGACAAAAAAAAATCAAATTTGATAATTGAAAATGTATGAGAAAACCCTTTGCAAGACCAAAAAGACACAGATGAAGGGATGAGTCAAAGAGAGAACACTAAGCTTTCTTCACAGCAATCAAACATGATCACATTTAGACTTAACAACTTACCAAGCAAATCAGATAAAACTGTAGCGTTGTATGCCGCATTCCCCATCTCTATCTCCTTTAACGCTTTCTCCTTCCTCTCCTTACTCTCTTTTTCTTCTCCAAACTCTGACTCATGTTCATTCTCCAGTTTTTTTCCTTTTCTACCTCAGGCTCCTTCCTTGGAGGCACAACTATCTTATCCTCCTGATCCACCGCTGCTTCACCTAACTAAGTCCTAAAATTAACATTTAAAAAATCCAATTAAAGTTTTGAGATTTTGACGGTGTCTATGGATCTCCTACCAAATATTTACGAAATCAGGCCTTACCTTGAAGAATCTGTCGTTAGTTTCTCCTACATCTCCAGCCATTGGAAAGCATCACCAAATGGATCCGAGACGAAATGGATCCGAGACGGCGTGTGGACTCCATCCAAAACCTTCATTGTCTGCCAAACATGATTGTACTGCTTTGATCGATGTCAAGCCCACTCGAATAAACGTTGACGACATCCTAGAGCTGATTCAAACAAAGGCAAATATGTTTTTGCCATGATAAGGGTATGGATTTTACGATCTGAGGGAAGAGTGATAAGGGTATAAATAGGGATCTAGATATCATCGAGCCAGAGGGGGGATGTGGAGGGTCCGTAGGGATCTTGAATGGAGGATTTATGGGAGAACATTGAAGTACCAGCACTCTCATCGGAGGCATTATGCGGGAGGAGTTGGGGGAGAGGAAGAGAATCGATACGGCGATTAGTGTTAGGGAGGATGAGTATTTTTTTTTAAAGAGAAACGGGATCGAGACGACGATATAACACGACCCGTATCAAGACCGGCTCTGGATTGGGCTGCGAAATGGTTTAAATGGGCTGGGAAGGGAACTTAACTTTTTTATTCCAAGCCCAGTCTGCAATGACCTGGCAGATTGATTGTGGAGAATATTTATGCCCATGTGGCTCCCCTTAGAAGCTCCAAAATTAGCCTCTTTTATATAGTAGTGATGATGATTATAAATTCTATTTTAAAATATAATATTATTCAATTAATGATTTAAATCCAATTTTAAAAATCTATTAATATTCAACTTTTAAAGATTCTTTTTTTTTTGTATTTCGGATTGATTTCAAATCATTTTTTATGGAATCTCATGAATAAATGAATGAACTCAAAATCCAATGCATACAATATAGATTTTAGAATTCTTTGTATTTTGGCATTCGGATATTCGGTTCGGTTTTGGGTAGGAACCATTTGGTTCCGGGTATATCTGATAAATTATTCTTATATCCAATAAGTACTTATGAAATTTTGGTTCGGTTTCAGTTCGGTTTCGGGTACCCTTTTAATATATGAATCAAATATATATATATATACAAAATATATTAGTTAACATGTTAATCTAAGTGATGTAATGGTTACACACTTGCATATTCGTGAATCCAACCAGAGTTCGAGTCATTAAAGTGCTAGTTTTATAAGTATTTATTGTATTTTAATATAGAAACTAGATTTTGACCCGCGCTTCGAAAGCGCAATTTTTTTTATTATAAACAAATTTTAATACAAATTAATATTTTGAAATTTTTATATATTAATATACTACAAAGTCGTATTATATCAAAGAATGAATTTTTTAAAAATTATATAATTTATTTATTAGTTTATTTGAAATTTTGTATGTACAATTTTATTTAACTCTCTCTTAGGCATGAGATATGAGTCCTACTCGAAACCGATTGGGTACCCAAAGTATCCAAAATTTATTTTTGGTTTATTAGTTATATTTATGTATTTTAGATATATTTTTGGTATTCTATATATTTTTAAGTTTTGGGTTTAGGGTTAATTAATACATGTATATTAATTCCTTAAAATGTTGTGATGAAAATGCTATATGTAAGTTTGCTATAATGTTGTCATGTATGTGATGACCCACTTAAATAATAGATGTCTATGATTATATGGATCTTAAAATCTTGTTATGGTGTATAATGTTAGTTCTTTGATTTCTCAGATTGGTGAGTGGTGGTTTAAACAATGTCTAGCTTGGCCCGCATGGTGGTGTGAACATGACGATACTTGCACTACAAGAAAACAGGGGGATTCTGATGGCCGAAATCGTCGGTAATTCGTCGGAATCGGTCTATTCCGACGAATTTCCGACGAACCCGTCCGTCGGTATCGTTTCGTCGGAAAAAAAAGTTCGTCGGAATTTCGTCAGAAATTCCGACGACTTTCTGACGAATACCAAGAAACGTCATTCTGACGAACTTCCGACGATATTACGATGCGGCTACACGAGACCGGAGTTCATCGGAAAACTACAATTCCGACGAACGTGGTTCCTCGGTTTATTCCGACGAACTGTAGGCGTCGGAATTTACCGACGGACATCGGTCGTCGGAATATACCGACGGACAACGTTCGTCGGTATATTCCGACGGAAATGAGTTTGTCGGTAAATTCCAACGGATATATGTCCGTCGGTATATTCCGACGACCGTTGTCCGTCGGTATATACCCTTTTTTTTTACAAATTAATTTTGCATTTTTATATATTTTTTGATATTAATAAATTTAAAAAATTGGAAATTTAAAACTAATAATATTATAAAATTTAAATTCATAAAAACCGAAATAGGAAAAAAACATTCATAAAGTTTAAAATTCATACAAACCGAAATAGAAAAAAAAACATTCCGAAAGTTTTATAAAGCCGAAATAAACTAAGAAGAACTCGAAGACATCAAACGATCTAGCTTCTGCATAATCTCGGTGTTGAACTTCTTCTGGGATGCCAACTCAGCAAGGATAGTGGCATTCTCTGAACGGATAGTGGCATTCTCCGAAAGGATAGTGGTGTTCTGCTCCTCCAATGCCCCAATCCGTTCATCTTTGTCATGTAGCTCCTCGAGAATCATGGGATCGGCATACGGAGCTTGCGAAGAAGATGCCGGATACGAAGAAGCACGACGGGCCAACCCAACTAAACGGCCTCCTTTCCTTTTAGGAACCGCCTACAAAAAAATTTAAAGTAAGTAAATATGGACAAGTAAGTAATCGACATTATAAAAAAAATATATTAATAAAAAAATTACCTTTTCAACCATCTCATTTATTTGTAATAGAGACAGGTTGGTTGAAGCTCCCGTGGAGTCGCCGTCATCAGAGAGAGGCTGAGATTGAGAAACTATCTCAGCTTCCACCAAATCAACTACACCTCTGATCACGGGGTCCTGAATTTGACCCGTCGTCTTGTTAGTGTGAGCCACCTTAATGAGTTGGAGACGATCAACGGGATTACCGTCATTTGCTTCGATCTAAAAAAACCGCCATTATTAGCCAAAAAATATATAAAATATTTATTTAAAAAATATAAAGATAAATAATAATAAAAAACTTACAAGTTCATCCTCCTTAGTAGACATGGAGCAAGCGCCGAGGTTGTGCACATACATACCTTTCCCGCCACGATCGCTCTTCCGGTTCCTGGAGTTCCTAGAAGACGTCTCTGCAGTGTCTTCCCTCTCCCAATGAGCTATCAACTGCTCCCACACCCCTCCGTTGATGAACCGTGGCTTCTTGTTCTTCTGCCAAACTGTCTTCCACGCGTTTATCTGCTTTGTGTAAGAGTCCATGGCCTTTTCGTTGAATTTCTTACGGACTGTTTCCGTAAGATCGGAGTGCCAGTTGAACTCTTGCTACAAAACAAACACAATTTAATAAGTAAATATATGTAAAAAAATGTAAAAACTTAAAAAAAATGAAGGGTTACTATACCGCAAACTGACGAAACCACAACTCTCGTTCGTCGGAAGGGATCACACTCCACTTTGGATATCCAAAACGGAGCATGGAGTACATCATCTGGTTGATGCTCCGGCTAATGCCATTTTTCGACTTGGTGAACCTTTAAAAAAAATACAAGTTAGCAAGTTAATTAAAGCAAAAAATATAACGGTACAAATAAAAAAAATACTAACCAAGTGCTATGGCCTCGTCGTGGGTTGGGTTGGAGAAACGGGAGATGCTCTCGACCTGGTTGTTGAACCAATAGATGAACCGGCATGACCCCCGGATCCTGTTGAGCAGCAGCGTGAGGGGCAGCGTGAGGGGCAGAGGGAGCTGGAGCGGGAATATATACCGGAACCGAGTCATGAGACGATACCGATGCACGGGAACCGCTCACCGAACTACGTCGAAGACGGGCTGCGGGGCGGGCTTCATCCTCGGCCCTAAAAAAAAAAATTAACCCATCAAACATATTTTCATTTATATATTTACAAAAGGTTTTATAAACGTTTTAAAAAAAACTATTAAACCTTTTATATATATATATATATGTATTCAAAATTATAAAAAATTTATAAATATAGAAAAATGTTGTTAAAAATTTATAAATGAAGAAAAATGTTGTTAAATATTTATATTTTAAAAAAAAATGTTGTTAAATATTTATTAGTGGAAACTTAAAAAAAAATATAAAAAATTTTAAAATTTTAAAATTTTTACTATACATGATTTACATATATATATGTATACAAAATTATAAAAAATTTATAAATATAGAAAAATGTTGTTAAAATTTATAAATGAAGA
The DNA here is from genome assembly GCF_020379485.1 of Brassica napus. NCBI lineage: Eukaryota > Viridiplantae > Streptophyta > Magnoliopsida > Brassicales > Brassicaceae > Brassica > Brassica napus. The sequence continues at coordinate 18,545,329 of NC_063444.1, read as the reverse complement.
AAAATGGTGTTAAATATTTATATTTTTTTCAAAAAAACGTTTTTAAAAATCAAAAAACGTTTTTAAAAATCAAAAAACGTTTTTAAAAATCAAAAAACGTTTTTAAAAATCAAAAAACGTTTTTAAAAATCAAAAAACGTTTTTAAAAATAAAAAAAAACGTTTTAAAAAATCAAAAAACGTTTTTAAAAATCAAAAAATGTTCCAAAAAAAACTAAAACAACAATCCTAACTTATATATCCTAAACTATCCATTCAATCCTAAAATGTTCAATCAAACAACCTAAAATCCGAGATCAACTTCCAAAACCCTAAACAATTGAAAAAAAAAAGGTTTGGGATGATTCTTACATGATTTGGGGTTTGGGGAAGAGATAGGAGGGTGAGGAGAGGATTCGCCGGAGAGTCGCCGAAATCGCCGGAATCGCCGGAGTGTCTTGAGAGAGGGAGAGGCCGCGGAGATAACGAAGAAGAAAGGAGAAGGTTTTTTATTTCCGTGGATTCCGACGGACACGGGTTCGTCGGTATTCCGTCGGTATATTTAAAATATACCAAATGCCGATTCGCGAAAATTTTCAAGCGGTTTGGTTCTCCCGGGCTAATTGAAATTCCGACGGAATGTGTCCGTCAGTATTTTCCGTCGGAATCAAAAATCAAAAAACGTTTTTAAAAATAAAAAAAAACGTTTTAAAAAATCAAAAAACGTTTTTAAAAATCAAAAAATGTTCCAAAAAAAACTAAAACAACAATCCTAACTTATATATCCTAAACTATCCATTCAATCCTAAAATGTTCAATCAAACAACCTAAAATCCGAGATCAACTTCCAAAACCCTAAACAATTGAAAAAAAAAAGGTTTGGGATGATTCTTACATGATTTGGGGTTTGGGGAAGAGATAGGAGGGTGAGGAGAGGATTCGCCGGAGAGTCGCCGAAATCGCCGGAATCGCCGGAGTGTCTTGAGAGAGGGAGAGGCCGCGGAGATAACGAAGAAGAAAGGAGAAGGTTTTTTATTTCCGTGGATTCCGACGGACACGGGTTCGTCGGTATTCCGTCGGTATATTTAAAATATACCAAATGCCGATTCGCGAAAATTTTCAAGCGGTTTGGTTCTCCCGGGCTAATTGAAATTCCGACGGAATGTGTCCGTCAGTATTTTCCGTCAGTAGCCGATAAATGGGAAAAGGGGCCGTACCGTTCTCATCAACGTGAAGTTCAGAACGATCACAAATATCGACTAAATTCAACCTTGACTTCAAATTATCCTTCGTTTTACCTTGGATGTTAAGGACTGTGTTCATCAGATTATCGAAGAAGTTCTTCTCAATATGCATGACATCTAAATTATGCCGCAATAGATGACTCTCCCAATATGGTAGATCCCAGAAAATACTCTTTTTGTGCCAGTTATGTAGCTCTCCAACCGCATTGACTCGAATGTTTTCATGTCCACCTACATCTGGCGTCCTTTCTGCATCAAAATACCTAAACTGCTTCAACAAATCTTTCCCACTAACTTCCTCAGGTGGACCATCAAACACCTGCTTGTTCTTCGTAAACGAAGTCTTACTCCTGCGGTATGGATGATCAGGTGGTAGAAATCGTCTGTGACAGTCAAACCAACACGTTTTCCTTCCGTTCTTTAGTTGGAAAGCATCTGTGTCATCTTGACAATATGGACATGATAGCTTCCCATGTGTTGTCCATCCAGATAACATACCATATGCTGGAAAGTCACTTATTGTCCACATAAGTACTGCCCGCATCTGAAAGTTTTCTTTGCGCGAAACATCGTATGTCTCAAAACCATGCGCCCATAGTTGTTGTAACTCATATATTAGTGGTTGAAGAAACACATCTAGTGATCTTTTAGGATGATCTGGCCCGGGGACTAGAATTGAGAGAAACAAAAACTCTCGTCGCATGCACAAGCTCGGCCGTAAGTTGTACGGTGTCACAATAACTGGCCATAGAGAATACTGCCTTCCATGCTTTCCAAATGGGCTGAAACCATCAGTAGATAATCCAAGATAAACATTTCTTCTCTCTTCCGCAAATTCTGGATATGTTGACTGGAAATGTTTCCAAGCCTTTGCATCTGAAGGATGTCTAATCTCACCATTTGTGGAATGCTCTGCATGCCATCTCATTGCTTTTGCTGTGCGCTCACACTGATACAACCTCTTCAATCTTTCCGTCAAAGGCAAATACCACATTCTTTTGAATGGGATCGGAACTCTTCCCCTCGTCTCCTGATAACGAGGTTTCCCACAAAATTTGCATACATTCCGTGTCTCATCCGCTCTCCAGTAGATCATGCAGTTGTCAATACATACATCTATCACTTCATACGGTAGTTGAAGACCTGCAACAAGTTTCTGAACCTTGTAGTATGAACCCGGTGCAAGGTTATCCTCAGGTAGAATACCTTTGACAAAATCAGTAATCGCATCCATACATTCTTCAGCCAAATTATAGTCTGTCTTAATACCCATTAATCTAGTTGCAGATGATAAGACTGAATGACCATCTCTACAATTTTGATACAAAGGTTGTTTTCCTGCATCCAACATGTCAAAAAATCTCCTAGACTCGGGGTTTGGTTCTTCCCCTCTATAATGATCATGTACCATCTGGTCAGTACCTACACCATAATCTATATCCGTTCTAGATTCTTCTAACCTAATATCAGGCTGAGGTTCACTAACAGGCTGAGGTTCGCTAGTACTACCATATTCATAACCAGTTTCCCCATGAAGGTACCAAACTTTATAATTACGTGAAAACCCTTTCATATACAAATGAGTCCAAACATCAAATTCTTTTATAACCTTATTATTATTGCAAGAAGAGCAGGGACATCTTAACATACCACTTTTTGCATCCGGTTGCTGTTGAACAAGCCTCATGAATTCTCCAATCCCTTGAACGTATTCTTCCGTAAGCAAATTGGTGTTCGGATCCAAATGAGGTTTATCCATCCACGAACGATAATAAACTTCTGAAGACATGATTTTCACGGAATTGTTATGACTAAAGAGAATGAAGAGAGAATGAAGTGTGAATGAGTTGAATGAGGAGGGGTTGTATTTATAGGAAATTGCTTACGGACCTCCGACGACTTTCCGACTAAATTCCGACGGATGTAAAGAAGTCCGTCGGAATTCCGTCGGAATTGTCCAATCCCAAACGGCTACACAACGGTCATATGTATTTGTCGGCAACGGTCACATGGTTCGTCGGAATTCCATCGGAAAATACCGATGGAATTCCGACGACTTTGCTGTTAATCGGAATGTCGTCGGAATTTCGTCGGAATATACCGACGAACTTCCGACGACTACAACGGTTACATTTTTTATCGGAATGTCGTCGAAAAGTCGTCGGAAAATTCCGACGGACCATATTTCGTCGGAATTCCGTCGGAAATGGCCGACGGAATTCCGACGACTTATTTTTTTTGGATTTGGTCGGAAATTTGTCAGTATTCCGTCACAAATGTCCGACGACCTTGGTGTCCGTCGGAACCTCCGTCGGAATTCGATGTGTTTTCTTGTAGTGTTGGGGAAGATGTTCACGTAGGTGATGAGTGTAAAATCGAGATACAACAAAAACACAAGGCACAAAGTAATTCCAAGAACTCGTATATCTTTTATTAGAAATCCTTTAAACAATCTCTTACAGATTTGTTTGATCCGAATTACACAACTAGACACAGATCGATTTCTAACACACTCAATTTGCTTGACTCAACACCTGTTGATCAAGTCTACCAATTCACTCAGCTATGAAACCCCAAAACCCTTTGTGTTTCTCTTTGAGAATTACAACATAAAAGCTCTAACCCTAATATTAGGTAAAGCCACAATATATATTAAATAATCTTTTCCTATTATCTAATATAATATTTCCTATATTTTAACATCACCAAATCTTCCAAATTGTGATCTAATAATATTCCTTTAATGCTTATTTTGTCAACCAAGCATACAGAAATATCACACATCATCGCATCTTAACATTTCATTTTATTCTCCGAAACATGTGTCACACATTACTCTCCATGTGTAACACATGTACACGAACCAAAACTTCACCACTGCAGCGACCTATCAAGCTCCAAGTTCTTGAGCTTACATTCTCCCCCTTTTTCATTGAGTTTTACAACTCAAGCTCAATAACTTCTAAGCACAATATGCATCATACATCCAATCAAAATATTAACTTAAACTCCCCCTGAATCAAGTACCATCTCCCCCTGCTTGAGTGAAAAACTCTGTGAAAAACTTCATGATACTTGTTGGACCATCAAAACTCTCAATACCTCCTAGGCCATCGAACTGGTTCTTCAAGTTCAGTATATTGATCAACCATTCGAGTGTATGACACATTGGTATGCTCGTGTGACACACCTTTCGTAAACTTGGGATACAAATCATTCTTAGCTATCGATACCTGTTCATACCTTCTAGGGTCCACATAACAAATGTCCATCCTCCAAGCTCGCTCAATCTTGTTTCTCCGAGAATAACATAAAGCAACACTATGTCCAATCTTACCACAAAAGTGACAGCCATTCCTTCGCTTAGCAACAACTTTTATATCTTGTATCTTTGGAATAGCAATCTTTGCTTGAGTTTCATCCTTTCGTACAACTGAAACAGCTGGGACTGAGGGTGTTACAAAATTGATTTCTTCATTCTTCTCAACCGTGTGAGAACTAGTTCCATGATGACCTCGCTTTCTACAGAACAAGCCTCCATTCCCACAAGCTGTGTTTTGATTCTCTTTAGTCTTTGTCACTAATCCTGATTTTTTTTTCAGCTTTTGGTTTGTCATCTGATTTTACTTCAGCTTTTATGAACCTTATTCCTCCAGCCTCGTCATAATCTTGTGAAGTCGATCCTTGATAACCCAAACCCCAATTAATTTTTGGAGACTGCCCCATTGACAAGATATGATCCAGACTTGCTGAGCCAGTGTTCAACATTCTTACTTTCTTGTAGTTCTCAGTAAGTTGTCTTTCCAGAAGTTGACTCTTCTAAAGTTCTTGATTCAGCAGCTATTTCATCTGATGAAACTTTATTTCAGACTCTTGTTGAACTCGGTTATGCTCTGCGAGAACTCTCTAAAGAGATTGAAGCTCATCTTCCTCATCATTCTCTGTCATCCTACACTTTGATTCACCCTTCGTGTCAATCTGTTCCATCTCTAGGATGTTGACTTGAGCTTTTAACATAGCTTTATCCTTGATGAGCTGCAAGTTTTCGTGACTGAGTTCTGCAAACTTACCAAAGAGAACCTGATACTCAGCTACAAGATCCACATGTAGATCACTTTCTGTATCATTGTGTGACGCATCAGAATTGGTGTGTGACACACATGATGCACGAAATTCACCTTTAGTGATGTCTTTTTCAGACCCCATAACTCCATGAAGAGCCACAAAATTGAGAGCATCTTCTTTTCTCTTTGCCTTCTTATCACTGCAACTTCTCTTCATCTTCATCTTCTTTGTGTTCACACACTCTGATTTTATGTGCCCATAACCATTACATCCATTACACTTGATTTCTTTTCTCTTGAATGATGGACAATCTGTTTTGACATGTCCAATACCATGACAATTAAAAGACACCCCACCCTGCATTTTATGTCTTTCTTCTTTTCTAGGCACTCTGTCGTTGGACATCTTATACAAGAGATTCATGGTTTCTTCAAGTTTTTGAATCATCAGGTGAATAGATTCTTCAAGTTTTTGAGCTCTTTGGATGTCTTCATCAACTGTAACTCTAGAGTCTTGAGCAGGCTTTGAAAACTTAAATTCCAATTCCATCTCCTCAGCCTTTAATATCCCTACTACCTCAGCAAACTTTAGTTCATCGGTGTTCATCGTCAAGTTTATTGCCGCTTTATGTGCTGCAAACTTAGTAGGTAAACATCGCAAAAAAAATTTCACCAATTTTGCATCTTCGTATTTTTTACCTAGAACTTGTGCTTCATTGGCTATGGAGCTAATCTTTGCATTGAATTCTCATATCTTCTCATCGTCACTCATCCTTATGTCTTCAAACTGTGATGCAAGCAAGTCCAATCTTATCCTCCTAACATTCGCAGTACCCTCAAACGCATTTTGTAGTATATCCCAAGCCTCCTTAGCTGATTCACAGCCCTGCATAAGCTCAAATTGCTTTCCGTCTACAAAACTGAAGATTGTATCAAGTGCTTTCACATTAAACTTTGAAGCTTTTTCTCTGTTGCAGTCCACTTTGACTTCGATTTAAGTGTCTTCAAGCCATCTTCTTGCATCACCCACGGTTCTTCCATCCAGATTGAACAACTGTCCATATATCTTCATCAGCTACACGTAAGTTTGCTCTCATTCTCACTTTCCAATATCCATAATTCACATCATTCAGCAGAAAAATATTGTGTGCCAAAATCTCCATATTCTCTTCTCAGGATCTCACCTTGGTTCGAAGAACCTTCCTTCGTTTAGGTGTCCTGCTCTGATACCAATTGTAAAATCGAGATACAGCAAAAACACAAGGCACAAAGTAATTCCAAGAACTCGTATATCTTTTATTAGAAATCCTTTACACAATCTCTTACATATTTGTTTGATCTGAATTACACAACTCGACACAGATCAATTTTTAACACACCCAACTTGCTTGACTCAACACCTGTTGTATCTAATGGTGGTGTGAAAGTGGTATATTTAGTGGTTTAGACTAAACGTATGTACATATTTAATATGGGATGGTTTCGATTATAAAATGTAATAAGGGTTAGTTAATTATGAGATTCTATGTAATAAAGAAAAAGATGTAATAGGGCTTCGAACAAAATAGGTTTTATTTAATTATAGGTTTTATTTAATTGTTCGAAGATATTTTCTTGTTGATATAATAGGGGTTAATTATAATATTTAGAATATGTAATATTTTGGGCTAAAAATAAAAGGGTGCAACAACCTTTCATAGGTAGATTTTTTAGGACTCATTCTTTTTTAATAGTATTGATAGTATATATCCCATATATATTAATCATGGAGCATTACAACATGTTTTCGTAGCTACATGTCAATCACTAGGATGGTTTTTATAATCCTTAGAAAAATAAGTTGGTCCATATAAATATATATTATACTTTTTATTAAACTAACTACAAACTGATTACAAAAGAATATTCTCAATTATTACCTTAAATAAAAACTATGGAATTATCTAATATGATAAACATATATTGAAAATTAATGATATGAATAATACATATTTGATAACAATTTTTGTATCCTCTCTCTTTTTTATTAACTATGTGATTTTTCCGTGCTCATGCACGGGTATAAATATTTCTGAAGTAAATATACTATAATAATTGATTGCTATTTACTTTTAATTTTAAATTAATTTATAATTTGTATGCATTATTTATATTAATAAAATTATATTACTTTAATTATACATTTGATTTTATATAAGTTATATTTAATCGGTTTTATTGTTTTATAGCCGATTTTTATCATTTGGGTAAATTGGATTGCATCTCTGAATTCAATTGTAATATTTTTTATACTATATACTAAAATTTTGATTGATTTCTTATTTGCATTTAGGTGGTTGTTGTCTTAGATATGTAAATATATTTTATGAAGATTATGTATAACTTAAGCTATATTGTGCTTAGAATAAAATAAATAAATAATAAACTAAAGTGTCTGAATGCAAATTACATAAATTAATATAATGATAATATTCTGAAGTCTCATGCATATATATAAGTTTTACAAAAGAACTAAATTGTAACAGTTGGTTAATATTTTATTTTCATTTTTAATATGTTTTGAGTTGTCCTATGATTTATATTTATAGAATATATTACTATTCATATAAAATTATATAGTCTTATCGTAGTTAAATCTATGATTTTAGATATAAGTTGGATTAGTCGAGTCACTCATGTTGTGATTATTTTAAGTTACATTTATTTTTTATTATAATTCAAAATGAAGTATATTTATTTTTTATTATAATTAAGTCATATAAGTAAAAGTATATTATTTTTTATTTAATTTATCGTTTAAATGTGCATGTATTTTCATAATATTTATCAAATTACATGTTCATGTTTTAAAAAAAATATATATATTAGAAAATAAAGCAATGATCAATAGGAAGTTACATGCATAAGTAGCTAATACATTTTTGAAAGCTCATGAACACATATCAATATTTACAATAATTAAAATATTTTATACAATCTAAATAACTTTATGCATTTGATTTATTAAATGGAAACTGATATTTATTTTAAATAATCTTAACAATGAGAATTTAGATTTGTTTTGATATTTTGATTATGGCTCTATTAAGTTTCACAAACATAAAAAACATAAACTTTAGAAGCAAATTTAATATTAAGAAAACAAATAACTTTCGTAATGATAAAATATAATATATTTACCTCATTATTGTAACTATTTAATCAAACGATGCTTATTTTAAAATTTTGTTTTTGTTTTTGTTTTAATATCTGTTAAAATAAGCAGTTACAAAAATTGTAAAGTTTTTTAAAAATAATATTATATAAGTAAAATATAATTTATCAATATTTTTTTCTGTAATTGAAAGATATTATAGTCAACTAAATATATGAAAAAAAAACCTTTCAATAATACTAGTTATAAACTTTTTTTAGTCAATTAAACATATATCAGTTTATGTTACTTAATTATATTTTGTAATCATCTAAGAAAATATATAGATATATAATAATATTTCTATTACTTTAAATTTATTTGTATTTTTCAAATATGTTTTAAAATAAATTATATTTCTTTTTATAATATCAAGATTATCTGTGTAAATTATTTTTAATGAATTTACATTATAAACAAATTATACTAGGTGATTCTCCCGTGCTCATGCACGGGGATAAATATTTATAAAATTAATGTATTATAATTAACTGATATTTACTTTTAATTTTAAATCAATTAATTATTTATATGTATAATTTATATTAATAATGTTATATTATTTTAATTAGACATATGATTTTGGACATATTATATCTAGTTGGTTTAGTTGTTTTTGGGTCAACAATCGATTTGTCTATAACTTGGGTATATTGAATTGCATCTATTTCTCTGAATTCAACTATTGCTATTTTTCTTAAATAAAATTATTTGCATTTAGATTAGTTATTTTCTTAGATATGTAAATATGTATTAGTAAAATTTTGTATAAATGTAAGAGATATTGTGCTTAGAATTAAATAAAAAATAATCTGAAGTGTTTGATTCAAAATTACATAAATTAATATAATGATAATATTATGAAGTCTCATGCATATATATAAAACTATATTGTAACAATTAGTTAACTATCGTTTTTTATTTATAAATATGTTTTTAGTCATACTGTAATTTAAATGTATAAAATAAATAGATTCTTATTATTAAATTATATTTTTATTGTAGTTAGATTTTTGATGTTGGGTATAAGTTGGATTAGTTGATTCATTCATGTTGTGAGTATATTGAGTTATATATATTCTTTCAAATTCAAACTCAAGTATAATTATTTTGATACTAATAAAGTCAAGTCAATTTAGTTTTATTTCTTGCTTAAATGTGCATGTATTTTAATAATATTTATAAAAAAAAATTTTGATTTTTTAAAAAATATTAGAAAATAAAGGGATGATCAATAAGAAATTACATACATAAGTATAGCTGATTAATTTCTGTAAGCTCGTGAACGAATATCATTATTTACAATAACTAAAATATTTTATAACTTCTAAATACTTGTATGCCTTAGATTTATTGAAAGGTAAACTTGAATTAATTTTAAATAATCTTGAAAATGAGAATTCATATTTGTTTGGGTATTTTGATTATGGGTATATTAAGTTCCACAAACATAAAGAAAACATAAACTTAAAAAGAAACTAAATAATAAGAATTTTTTTAATAATGAGAAAATATATATATAATAATATATGATTGATAGCTTAATTTTAATTTTAAATTAATTTATAATTTATATGTATAATTTATATTAATAATATTATAATAATTTAATTAGACATGATTTTGGATATGTTATATCTAGTCGGTTCTGTTGTTTTGACAGTCGATTTAGTTATCATTTAGACATATTTGATTACATTTATTTCTCTGAATTCAACTACAATTTTTTTATTCTAAATATATTACAGTTTTGATTAATTTTCTTTTTTGCATTTAGGTTGGTTGTTGTTTTATATACGTAAATGTATTTTAGTAAGATTATGTATAACTTAAAATATACAACTTAAAATCACCTAGGGCTTTCAGATTTTTTTTATTTTCCCTGAAAAATTAAAATCGCACACAGTAACAACCTAAGACTAAAAAACAACACACATTAACAACCTAAAACACAAAAACAACACAAACCTAAAACCAAAACCACATGTTTCTCAACAATATATGCGGGTCTCCGCTAACCCGCTACCAGAAATATTAAGACGCGTCGGCCCCGCTATTTCTGGCACGATCCGCCTGACCCACATTTTTTAAAACCCAATTTTATTTGGGTCCGCACCCGCCCTGCAGCGGGCCTAATGGACCGGGTCCCGCGGGTAAAGAGTCAATTTCCCTGTGCTACATTCGCTTCTCTAAAACAATTTGTTGAGATTTTAACAAAAATAAATGAAGTTGAAAAGTCTAGCAATCATTACGAGGAAATCTTCATTATATAGCTGGGAAACTCAATACGATTTCAAGAGGCTGGGCTGCACTCATATTCTTATATACCAACTACCTGAAGAACCTAGACCGATGGTATATGTAATACTAATGATTCAATTCAATTTCTCGATAATATTTTATTAATATTTATTTAATCAGGTTTATGCGACAACACACGTGTGTTTTACCGTTAACCAATTCCTAATCCATCTAAATTTTGTTTTCAAGAATTTCTGTAATATAATATGCTACTTGATTATTGTTTTTCACTACAACTTACTCTTTTTATCGAAATAAAATTATCTTTATCAGAAAGCTTTTTTAATGTGGCCATCTGTTTAAATACACGCTAAATTATTATAAATTTTAATTTTTTTATTTATAGGACACATAATAAATTATGATTTTTATTTAAGATGCACATGTTTTATCATATATATAAGCTAAAATGATAATATGACCAGTTAGTTACTTTAACTCACAGAAAATAGTTGCCTAGATGGTCAAGGCTTAACACACCTAAACTTCTATGTGTTGAAATAGACTTTTGTACAACTTACAACACATGGTTACAAGTTTTAAAAACAAAAATGTGACTTGAATATGTGTTGTATAAGCTAAAAATGATAATATGACCAGTTAGTTACTTTAACTCACAGAAATTAGTTGCCTAGGTGGCCAGGGCTTATAACACACCTAAATGTTCGAAAAATTAATCGATATATTTACTTAATTAAGAAAAAAAAATTAAAAAACAACGAATTGACTTCCCAAAAATTAGTGGCTTCCAGAATCTGGTAAAAACTTTTTACTATATAAATCATCTCGATCTATCCAATTTTTTTACTAAATCATCTTTGTTTCACAACACAATAAACAAACTATACACTTTGAATTACACATTCACTGTACTTATGGCAGCACAAGTGTTAAATAAAACTTATAGGGCATTCATGATTTTAACTTTATTTACAATGATTTTTTCGATACAAGTTTCTGATTCAATCCCAAGAGATGTGTGTATAGATTGCGTCATAAATCAAAAAAAAAAAAAAAAGATTGCGTCATAAATCAATGCATGAAAGCATAAAAAAAGCAACTCCAGCAATTTGTGACAACCCGTGCAAGATCATTTGTGATCCAATGAATAATGAGCGATACATTATCGAAATCCTGTAAAAAGGTTTTGTGAAACATTTAGCTGGATATGTCAGCAACTGGGAAAATATTTCTACAACAAAACTGGAAAACTAAGTGTCTAATTTATTTTTAATGTATATTTATATGTTATATTGTTTGAGCTATATATATATATATACCTCATTAAAAGTATATGCTATTTAAAAAAAAAATTGTAATTATTCAATCAAAATATGCTTATCACAAAAAAATATTTTTAGGTATCTTTTTTAATCTCTTAAAAATCAGCACTAAAATTGTGATTGTTTTTATGAAATCATATTATAATAAGTAAAATATAACTTATAGGTATTTTTGCGGCAATTGTAAGATATTATAATCAGCTAAATATTATGAAAAACATTTAAATAATAATATTTTAGTCAATTAAACAAATATCGGTTTATGTTATTTAATTATTTGTAGGTAATCATCTAAGAAAATAGATAGATATAAAGAAAATATTTCTATTACTTTAAAAATATATTTATTTTATATTGTATAAAGTATGTATTAAAGGAACAATATTTATTTTTAATATCAAGAATATCTTTGTGAACTTTTTTTACGAAATCACATTATATAAAATATTATTTTTGTTTCATCTAAGAAAAAATATATATACAGAAAGTATTTTTTATTTTTTATTACTTTGAAAGTATATTTTGGTTATGTAAAAATATGTTTTAAATGGAATATTACTATTTTGTGAACTTTTCATTTTAATAAAATCATATTATATATACATATATTTTCATTTTTTAAATTTGTTTTAAACATTTTAAATGTTTCATTTTTATTATATATGTTATTTCTAAAAAGTAAAAAGGAAACTAAATAAAATTTTACTAATAGTATTTAAATTTAATACTTTAAATTCATTAAGGATACCTCTGTAAATAACCGTCATAAGAATGAACGTGATCGCGACACGTATGAAACTCACTTCTCAAATAATATTATAGAGATTTTTCATCTACATAATGTAGATATAAAGAAATTATTTTATTACTTCAAAAGTATATTTTATGTTATTTAAAAATATTTTTTAAATGTAATATTACTATTTTGTGAATTTTCCCTTTCTTTATGAAATCATATTATATATACATATATTTTCGTTTTTTTCAATTCGTTTTTTTTTTACTTTATAAAAAATTTCATTTTTTATTATATGTATATGTTTTTCAGAAAATTTTGAAAAGGAAACTAAATAAAAAAATAAATAATAGTATTTTAAATGTAATATTTTTAATTCATTAAGGGTATTAGTGTAATCAACCATCATAAGAGTTAACATGAGAACGACACATATGAAACTGACTTCTCAAATAATATTATAGAGATTAAAAGAAAATAAACAATCACATTAACCATATAATAAAAAAAAAAAGATTTTCTCTTTTATGTTATATTTTAAAAAAATTTAAACGACTATAAATTAGTAAAAATTGTAAAAGTCCAACATTGAAAAACATGTAATTAATGGTTTAATTTGTTTTTGTTCAAGAAAGATACAAATGATCTTTTTTTTTTGACATCATGTGATCATAAATCATATGATTATGAACTTAGGAATAGAAATTCATATTATATTATATATATACAGAAAAACCTCTATAAATTAATAATGTTGGGACTTTGAAATTTAATTAATTTATAGAGATATTAATTTATAAAAATTTCTTTATTTAGATTTCTTATTTTAATATATATTTATTCTAAGATAAAAAAAATATTTGATTTTAATGTATAGAAATTAATTGTTCTTTTTTTTAATTTGACAATGATATTACTCTTAAATGTTAAATAAATATAAAGATAATTTCATTGTGAATGTAAAACAAACAATATAATAATAGGTTCTTACTTATATAAAATATGTATACATATAAGTTATTAATATATAATTTTAATGAGACTATATATTTACATAGAATTTACTAAAAAATATTATCTTATTATTTTATCGATTTATGTCAAATTTTGAACCGGTCCACGTTGGGACCGGTAAAATTTATTAATTTATCGAGATTATTAATGGGAATATTACATGTTTACCACTTTCATGTTACCACTTTTCATTTTTACCACCATTAAAGGTAAATTTTCAAAAATACATTCTTCATTAAGTAGCAAAAGACTTTTATGTCCTTCTTCTTTATATATATAAAAAAAAAAAAAAAAAAAAATCTAAAAAAAAAAAAAAAATTTAATTTTTTTCGAATTATACTTTTTCGAAATTCGAACCCTAAACCCTAAAATTCAGCTCTAAACCCTAAACCATCAATCCTAAACCCTTTTTTTTGAAATACGAACCCTAAACCCTAAACCATCAATCCTAAACCTTTTTTTGAAATACGAACCCTAAACCCTGAAACATTAACTTTAAACCCTAAACCCCGAAATATCAACTGTAAACCCTAAACCTTCAACTCTAAACCCTAAAACATCAACTCTAAACCCTAAACTTCAACTCTAAACCCTAAACCATCAACACTAAACCCTAAACGATCAACACTAAACCCTAAACCCTAAAAAGTAAACTCTAAACCATAAAATTTAACCCTAAACCCTAAAACATCAACTCTAAACCCTAAAACCTAAACCTTCAACTCTAAACCCTAAACTCTAAACTCTAAACACTAAATCCTAAACCCTAAACCCTAAACCCAAAAACCCTAGAGTTGATGTTTTAGGGTTTAGATTTGAAGGTTTAGGGTTTTAGGGTTTAGGGTTTACGTGTAGAGTTTAGAGTTGATGTTTTAGGGTTTAGATTTGAAGGTTTAGGGTTTTAGGGTTTAGTGTTCGAATTTCAGAAAAATCTAGTGTTTAGGGTTTAGGGTTTACGTTTAGGGTTTAGAGTTGATGTTTTAGGGTTTAAATTTGATGTTTTGTGGTTTAGGGTTTAGAGTTGATGTTTCGGGGTTTAGGGTTTAGAGTTGATGATTTATGATTTAAAGTTGATGTTTTAAGTTTAGATTTAGGGTTTAGGGTTTAGGGTTTAGAGTTGATGTTTTAGGGTTTAGATTTGAAGATTTAAGGTTTAGGGTTTAGGGTTGATGTTTTAAGTTTAAATTAGTTAACCGTATGTTTTTTTTTGTCAAAGTTAATCAAAAGGTTATAAATGTCTTTTACCCTTCATTAAAGATAAGGGTAAAAGTGGTTAGTGTAAACATGACAAGTGGTATTTTGAAAATGGTATTTTTGGCAATTTCCCATTATTAATTTATTGAGTATTAATTTACAAAGGTTATACTGTATATATATTAATATCATTCAAATTAAATTATATACTATATAAAAATATATTAATATATTAATAAATTTGTATTGAAACATTATTGAGATCTTAATATTTTAATTATAATTTTGATTTGTATTGATAAAATCTCGCATTAAAAATTTTGTGATTAACGGTTTAAAATTTTGTTACAACAATTATACAAATGTTAATAAAATCATATGAGTAGGAAGTGCCAATAATAAATATTTATATTAAAATATATTGTATGTACCTATGTCAATCTTACTAAACTTTAATTATATATCATATAAGAAAAATAAAATGATTGTTTTTATTTATTTACCAAAAACATGATTATAAATAAACAAAATGTATTGGTTTTGATTTTTGTGCTTACTCAAATGTATATACTTTTATGTATACAAAATATTTTTAAATAAGTGGTTTCTAATATATTATTTGATCCTCACAATCTCAAAAATACATTTCTTCAAATCGAAGTGATTTTTAATATTGAAAGCAATATATATATATATATACTGGATATTTGTCCGCGCTATTGCGCGGATTCCTTAATTCTTTTGATGCATATTGTAAAAAAAAAAATCAGATACTTTTTGTTAGAAAACAAATCAACTAAATTTACATACATAGTCAATATTTGAGTTACATGTACTAACTCAGGTAATGTTAAGCGTGACTTTTTGGAATTATAGTGATGACTAAACATATAGGAAACAACAAATGATTGGATTTATTATCATCTAAACATAAAAAATCATTTTGCTTTTTACTTTTAAATCAAAGTTCTGCAACTGATCAATGGTACAGATAGCCATATTCATTTTCCAGGAACGAAGGCTTTGAAAGAGTTACATATGAAAGTATATTCTATGAATAAATTATATTGGCTCAAAGAAAAAGAAAAGAGAATCCACCTCAAAAATAATATATATAAATAAAATTTTCTATACTTCTTATTAACTTCATTGTTGACAATGCGTTCATTTTTATAAAGACAATGCTTTTATTTCTATTAGTATTTGAAGAATGAAGCCTGAGGAAACTCAATTGAAACTTTTGTGAATTATGCAAAAAGAGAGTACCAAGTTGTGAACGTGGTGGTAATGCTTGAGAAAATTTTGGGTTTTGAAAATTTACGGTTTTAAAAATTATGGATCGTAATTTTTTTTTTTTATTAGAGAAATTTTACTTTAACCTTTTGTTTTTTGTTTAATTAATTTTTTAAAAAAATATAAACCAAATGGCAAAATATGATTGGATGAGTGACTTGTGCTTTAATATATAAGAGATTATTTCGTTCAGATTAAAAATTTAATCTTGATTTTTATTCCTAAGAAGCTTTTAATGAAATATCATGACAAGCTTTCAATCACCTCCTTTTGGGTTTGTTCGAAGAATGAGAGATTTGATCATTCGTCTAATATTTGTTTCTCCCTAATACCCTATCTAGCTATTATAATTGTAAAAATTAGAGGTTTGAACTATTTATTATAAATTTTGTAGTTTATCATTTAATAAATCGAACAGTTATAAATCGAACATATATTGGAATGGTAACGTATTCTATATTTTTTTTTATCGGTATACTCCTAAGTAACTAAACCTCAAAAGCATAAGTTAATAAAATAAGTAATGTTGTTCTAGAATTAGATTATTTTTATACCGAACTGGTGAATATATACTAGACATACATTTATATTTTGAGTCTGCGTTTATATTCTATAACAGCTTGATATATTAGATTTGAACAGTAACCTGTGAATAGAATTTTTCGGTGATTTTTTTCAACAAATTTGATTCTTAGATATGTATCTAGAGTTGAACTAATTTTTACAGATGTCTATATTTTAAAATTGACACTTATGTAATTCATCGAATTTACTGAAGAAGTTAGAAAAAAAATCATATCAGTGAAACGAAAACGAGAACGTAAGCACAATTTTATAGAGGTAGAAATGAAATCATTGTTGGAGTGTCAATAGTAAACACATCGAGAGTAGAAAACCTATTCCTCTTTCGTCATTTACAATCGATGTTGCATATCTGGTTTTGTGATTTGTGTCAGCCGCAAAACTCAATTTCCTTTTGTGCATATGAAGTCTTAAAACTTAAAAGTAATTAAAATGAGCTGTAATACGTTAACTATTCAACAACGATGATACATTTAAGAGGTCAACATATGTATTCGTCATTTTACAATCTATAAAGATCGTAGCGTTGAAGTATGTTAAAACCACTTAATGAACAAACATTAGTATAAAAAATTCATTACGCGCATGCGCGCGGGTTATCATCTAGTATGTATAATATAAGAGAGTACATAAAAGATAATGTGGTATGGTGGCAACATTTTCCTCACTCTTCTTGTCCAACCAAGTTCGAGTGGAGTTGATGATATTTTACCTTATATGACAAAGCTGAAATTTTTTTTTCAGATATTTGGGTACCCGTTACGTTCTCGGGTCGGCTCCGGTTCCGGTTCGGTTATTTAGATATAGAAATATAGGAACCATTCGGATATTTGAGAATTTTGGTTTTGAGTAATTCGATTCGGTTTTTCGGCTCCGGTGTTTTTTTCCAGGGCTAGACGTGGAGATCATGATCTAGTAATAGTCTTATATCTAGACCATTGAAGACATTTATCGGTCAAATATTTGGATACATTTGTTCAATAATATACCGGATTTTCTTTTGTGTGACGCTATTCCTATGAATCCGGTTTAGAAAAACAATTTACTTTAATGTCTGAAATGATATATTCACATCCTCAAGAACAATGATGGTGTTAAGCAAATCCATATTCCAACATATGTGATTCAGTGGATTAATCAAATTATTAACTTGAAGAAAGGATTGTTGTTTTGAAATTAGCAAGTTGCTGATCTCGGATGAAAATCAGAAATCCATTCTCATTCTAGGCTGAGATGAATGTTCATGTTTCCACTTTTTTATTAGTTTCTTTTTTTTTGACAGATCGAACCAAAATGATATTTTCATACATAGAGATGGTAAATACGATCTAATTGGATTCAAAAGATATTATTCATAATATCAACCTTTAAAAACTTCTTGTAAGCAACTATTTTGGTGTGTCTACTAGACCTCAAATATACCATTTTTACCAATAATACATATTAAACAACAAAAATATATACATACTCTAAACATAATGTAATGTATATACATGATATATTTATGTATATACCTTTACTAGAATATGTGATACACCAAAATTTGAGAGTTATTTAGAAAATTTAACTCTAAATTTTATATGACTCTATAACTATACTAACTAGTATAGTACATTACTGTTATTATTTTTGGTAGTTATATTATTAACATCGTGCAATTATTTGATGATTTTCAATTTACCAAATATCTGTTATTTCAAATAACAAGAGAAATGATTCATATAACTAGAAACGTATGATTGGAACAAAGATAACATTTTTTTTTTAGAAACTAAAAAGTATCATGCTTTATTTTTGTATATAGTCCACTAACATTTCCCATTTACTTAGAAGTTTCATTGAAAATAAAATGAAGTTGCATTTAAATAAAAAATATTATATTTTTGCATCTTTACCATTTTGATTTTATCACAATTTTTTTACAAATATTAATCGGTTGTCTGGGTTGGAAAATCCATTTGATATGATTTCTTATACTAGTGTTTATAGAAAAACATAGTGTTGGAAAAGAACGATGAAACACCATTCAACCTTTATTTGTACAGCCAGCTTGTTGGGAAAGTGATGTAACATGAAAGTAATGACACAATTACAACGATTTTGATGAAATCGATGTGATTTATTTTCCAAATGCCAATGGTATAATTATTAGTGTTTCCCGGTAGCTTCTCTCACCAAATGTTCGCAACCAACTTATCCACAAACTCTCCAAAGTTCCTGTCAGATGATCCACCATGCCCCACGGTAGCCTCAGCCTCCTTCTTCCACCTCCGAGCATTTTCTCTCAGCTCCACAGCCTTCTCTCCAACCACCGCTTCAAGTAGCTTCTCCGCCACAACCTCCCTAGAAACAATATTTTCATCAGCCTCTCCGCGGCCAAGTCTCACTCCTGTCTTAAAAACATCAACCAAGTACAAAGCATTTGTCACTTGGTCGCCCCACTGCGGTAGACAAACAATGTGAACGCCAGAGGACAGAGCCTCTACGGTTGAGTTCCATCCGCAGTGACTTAGGAAGCAAGCAACCGCATGATGAGCCAATACTCTCCCTTGTGGACACCATTCAACGATCATTCCTTGCTCTTCGACCTCTCTGTTGGGTTCCTCCTAGATGGAGGTAACCCATTGGGTTTGGTTTTGACAACCAAACTTGGTGTTGGGCAGTGGTATTAGCCCATGAAGTTAGTATTGGGTCTTGGAAGTTAATGACCCATAATGTAAGTCTCCTAACCTAATTTGGAGAGTGGTTGCAGACACAACACGAGCAGACACAACACGAGCAGACAAGATCAGACTCACAATAATAGAGTTTAGAGAGAGAGAAAGAGAAGAGAGAAAAAGAGAGAAGAAAATAGTTTTCGTCTCAGTTTGTCAAGACATATTTGGAGGGTCAACCGGAACTTGATCGGGTTGATATTTTGTGGGAAGCTTCTTCAGTCAGTGGGTTAAAGGTTCACCGAAGGGATTTGGATTTCAACGGTTGGATCTTCTGTTGTCTGGGTTTTAGTGAAGCTGGTCGTCACAGCTCTTCAGCAAGGCTGTCTTGGCTGTTTGGTAAATCCAACGGTAAAATCTTCTCTGATTGAGCTGAAATTTGGTAGATGTATTGTTGACTTGTTTATCTTGGATTTGTACGGTGAGATTAGTCTCTGGTTTCCGGAATCCTTGTGAGCTGAGGTCGTTTGGATGCTGCCGGTTTTGAAGCTTTGTGCTGTTCTCTTGTTGTTGTTGTTTGTGTTGGAGATAGCTTTTTGAAGCTAGTGTCTATGTTCTGTTCTGGTTGTTGAACAGGGAGGACGTGGTTGTACTCACAAACATTTATATAGTGGATTGTTGAGTGGACTACGGTCCCGTAGTTTTTCCTTCTCACATCGAGGAGGTTTTCCACGTAAAAAGTGATTGTCTCATTTACGTTTCTGCTTATACTATATTTTGCCATCGTCAAAGTATTTTCTTCACAGGTTCACACAAGGTCAGTGGAACATGACCTTGAGTATTTCCGCTGCGCCGTGTGACTTCCCCCATCAGAGTGGTATCAGAGCTTCTGGTTTTAGAGCTTTGGTTTTGATAACTTTGGGTTATTATTTGCTTGTGTGAAAGATGGAAAATATGAGCAGGATGATAAGCTTGAATGATGCTAACTATCATATATGGAAGGGCAAGATGGAGGATTTGCTCTTTGTTAAGGAATTTCATGTTCCAGTCTTCGAGGAGCAGAAACCTGAGAAGAAGACGGATGAAGAGTGGAAGCTGCAGCATCGCCAAGTGTGTGGGTTGATAAGGCAGTGGGTAGATGATAATGTGTTGCACCATATTGAGACTGAGACGGATGCTCGTTCTTTGTGGAAGAAGCTGGAGCAGTTATATGCTAGAAAGACCGGAAACAACAAGATGTACATGATCAAGAAGCTGATTGAGCTGAGGTATCAGGAGGGGACTCCGATGACGGATCATCATTTCAGGGATTGCTCAACAAGTTATCTGATATGGGCATCAAGTTTGATGATGAGATTCACGGTCTTTGGCTTCTCGGTACTTTACCGAACTCTTGGGAGGTTTTCAGGATGTCTCTTTGTAACTCCGCGTCGGAAGGTGTTATTTCGATGGATTCAGTGAAGAACAGTGTTCTTAATGAGGAAGCAAGAAGACAGTCGAATGCGAGCAGTTCACGTTCAGATGTCTGTGTTACTGAGTCAAGGGGGAGAAGTACAAGTAGAGATCCCAAGAGAGACAAGAACAGGATCAGGAGCAAGTCTAATAGATTTGCAAATATGGAGTGATATTTCTGTCATAAGAAAGGGCACATGAAGAAGGATTGCTGGAAGTTGAAAAACAGGCAGCAAGGAAATCAAGAAGAAAAGGTGGATCGGGTGACTCTCACCGAAGATCAGTTTCTGATTCTTCTTGAGGGTGATGCAATTAATGTCGCATGCCAGGACACCAGTTGGGTGATTGACAGTGGAGCTACTACTCATGCTACATCACAGCGGGATTTGTTTTATACCTATACTACCGGTAATTATGGTTCTGTGAAGATGGGGAATGATGCGATGGCTCAGGTTGCTGGCATTGGTGATGTTTGCTTGGAGACTAGTCTTGGTACTAGGCTGGTGCTTAAGGATGTTAAGCATGTTCCTGATATTAGGATGAATTTGATATCAACGGGAAGACTTGATGATGAGGGTTATTTCAGTTTGCACGGTGATGGTAAATGGAAGCTCTCTCGCGGTTCTTTGATTGTGGCTCGAGGTGAGAAGTCTTCATCTTTCTATTGGATGCAGGCTAAGGTCTCCAAAGATGTTGTTAATGCGGTGGAGAATGATAATGCCATGGAGTTATGGCATAAGAGACTCGGTCACATGAGTGAGAAGGGAATGGCTGTGTTGTCTAAGAATGAGGTGATCTCAAGAATCTCTGGTTTGCACCTACAGAAGTGTTCGCATCGCTTTGCGGGAAAACAACACATGGTATCTTTCAAGTCTTCCGCACCTTCTAGGAAACCTGAGGTACTGGATTTGGTACACTCAGATGTGTGTGGTCCAATGAAGATAAGATCTCTTGGCGGCGCATCATATTTTGTGACTTTCATTGATGATCATTCAAGGAAGTTGTGGGTATTTCCTATGAGGACGAAGGATCAGGTGCTGGGATATTTCAAGCATTTTGTGGCATTGGTTGAGAGACAAACGGGGAAGAAGCTGAAGTGTGTCCGCAGCGATAATGGTGGAGAGTATCTTGGACCATTTGATGCTTATTGTAAAGAGCATGGAATAAGGCATCAGTACACGCCGTCTTATACTCCACAGTTGAATGCGTTGGCTGAAAGGATGAACAGGACGATTGTCGAGAGGATGAGATGTTTGATCTCACAGTCAGGCTTATCGATGACTTTCTGGGCAGAAGCTTTGAACACGGTGGTTCATGTGCTGAATTTGTCACCAAGTGCTCCATTGGATGGTGATGTTCCAGAGAGGGTTTGGACTGGTAAGGATGTTTCTTACAGTCACTTGAGGGTCTTTGGGTGTAAGGCATTTGTTCATATTCCCAAGGTTGATAGATCGAAGCTTGAGATGAAGTCGCGGCAGTGTGTGTTCGTCGGTTATGGTCAGGATGAGTTCGGGTACAGATTTTATGATCCCGTTGAGAAGAAGCTCATAAGGAGCAGAGATGTTGTGTTTATGGAAGATCAAACGATTAAGGACATTGACAAGTCCAAAAAGCCAACTCAGATCTTTGAGGGTTTGATCGATACAGAGGCTACTCCTTCTACATCGGTTCACGGTGAGGTTGAGGTTGAGGTTCAGGATAATACACCCAGTGCAGATGCTCCCGCACATGAAGATGGTAGTGGTGATCATGGTGACGATCATGGTGAGACACCAGCTGCTGAGAACCAACCTACTATTGTTAGAAGATCCGAGAGAGGTCTTAAACCGTCGACAAGGTATGATCCTAGTGAGTATGTATTACTTACTGATGGGGGAGAGCCTGAAAGCTATGATGAAGCCTTGGAGGATGAACACAAAGATATGTGGTTTGGAGCCATGGATGAGGAGATGAATTCTTTTGAGGAGAACCATACTTTTGAGTTGGTGGAATTGCCTAAGGGCAAGAAGGCTCTGCTTAATAAGTGGGTGTACAGAATTAAGCATGAGGATGACAATTTGCCACCTCGACACAAGGCTAGATTGGTTGTGAAAGACTACAGCCAAAAGAAGGGAATTGATTATGATGAAATCTTTTCTCCTGTTGTGAAGATGTCATCCATTCGGGTTGTACTTGGATTGGCAGCGAGCCTTGATCTAGAGGTTGAGCAAATGGATGTAAAGACTGTTTTCCTTCATGGTGATTTGGAGGAAGAGACCTACATGGAACAACCGGAAGGCTATGTGAAAAATGGCAAAGAAAATTTGGTTTGCCGCTTGAAGAAAAGCCTTTATGGATTGAAGCAAGCACCAAGGCAGTGGTACATGAAGTTCAAGTCTGTTATGGGGGAGCATGGTTATGCAGAGACTGATTCAGACCATTGTGTATTTGTGAAGGTGTTCGGTGAAAATGATTTTATCATCTTGTTGCTGTATGTCGATGATATGTTGATTGTGGGCAGGAGCATGGACAGAATTAAGGGGCTGAAAGAGCAGCTAAGCATGTCCTTTGCCACGAAAGATATGGGTCCAGCGAAACAGATTCTTGGTATGAGAATTATTCGAGATAGAGGTGAGAAGCTGATTCACTTATCTCAGGAGAAGTACATTGAAAAAGTACTTAAGCGGTTTCACATGGACAAGTCTAAAGTGTTGAGTACTCCTCTTACTCCACACTTAAGACTGAGCAGTCAACAAAGTCCGAAGACATATGCGGAGAAGGAAGATATGGCGAAGGTTCCATATGCTTCTGCAGTGGGTAGTTTGATGTATGCCATGGTCTGTACAAGACCAGATTTAGCCTACGCCGTTGGAGTTGTCAGCAGGTTTCTCTCCAATCCGGGAAGAGAACATTGGAATGCTGTGAAGTGGATTTGAGATATCTCAGAGGGACTTCTGATCTGAAGATTGCATTTGGGGGTAAGAAGCCTTTGCTGGTCAGTTTCACTGATTCTGACATGTCTGGAGATGTTGATTCTAGCAAGTCTACTTCGGGTTACTTGATAACGTTTGCGGGTGGAGCTGTGGCATGGCAGTCAAGGCTGCAAAAGTGTGTTGCACTATCTACCACTGAGGCAGAGTTCATTACCGCAACTGAAGCTTGTAAAGAGTTGTTGTGGATGAAGAACTTCTGTGAAGAGATTGGTTTCAAGCAAGAGAAGTGTGTGTTGCTTTGTGATAGTCAAAGCGCTATTTGTCTCGGGAAGAATTTTACATTTCATTTGAAGTCAAAACACATTCAGAGGAGGTATCATTGGATACGTGATGTGGTTGCTTCTAAGGAAGTGGAACTTGAGAAAGTTCATACGGATGATAATGGAGCTGATATGATGACGAAGTCATTACCGAGGGGGAAGCTTGAAGTATGCCGAGGGATAGCCGGAATGGCTGTTTCCTCCACCTAGTCAGAGGGGGGGTTTGTTGGGTTCCTCCTAGGTGGAGGTAACCCATTGGGTTTGGTTTTGACAACCAAACATGGTGTTGGGCAATGGTATTAGCCCATGAGGTTAGTATTGGGTCTTGGGAGTTAATGACCCATAATGTAAGTCTCCTAACCTAATTTGGAGAGTGGTTGCAGACACAACACGAGCAGACAAGATCAGACTCACAATAATAGAGTTTAGAGAGAGAGAAAGAGAAGAGAAAAAAAGAGAGAAGAAAACAGTTTTCGTCTCAGTTTGTCAAGACATATTTGGAGGGTCAAACGGAACTTGATCGATCTGATATTTTGTGGGAAGCTTCTTCAGTTAGTGGGTTAAAGGTTCACCGAAGGGATTTGGATTTTAACGGTTGGATATTCTGTTGTCTGGGTTTTAGTGAAGCTGGTCGTCACAGCTCTTCAGCAAGGCTGTCTTGGCTGTTTGGTAAATCCAACGGTACAATCTTCTCTTATTGAGCTGAAATTTGGCAGATGTATTTTTGACTTCTTTATCTTGGATTTGTACGGTGAGATTAGTCTCTGGTTTCCGGAATCCTTGTGAGATGAGGTCGTTTGGATGCTGCCGGTTTTGAATCTTTGTGTTGCTCTCTTGTTGTTGTTGTTTGTGTTGGAGATAGCTTTTTGAAGCTAGTGTCTCTGTTCTTTTCTGGTTGTTGAACAGGTAGGACGTGGTTGTACTCACAAACATTTATATAGTGGATTGTTGAGTGGACTATGGTCCCGTGGTTTTTCCTTCTCACATCGAGGAGGTTTTCCACGTAAAAAGTGATTGTCTCATTTACGTTTCTGCTTATACTATATTCTGCCATCGTCG
Source organism: Brassica napus (assembly GCF_020379485.1). NCBI lineage: Eukaryota > Viridiplantae > Streptophyta > Magnoliopsida > Brassicales > Brassicaceae > Brassica > Brassica napus. The sequence goes on along the minus strand of NC_063444.1, from coordinate 18,520,050 downwards.
AAGTATTTTCTTCACAGGTTCACACAAGGTCAGGGGAACACGACCTTGAGTATTTCTGCTGCGCCGTGTGACTTCCCCCATCACTCTCGAGGCAACACATGTGGTGCTCGGGATAACCCTTCCGTAGGAGGCCGAACCACCCATAAGAAGGATAAGCCGGAGTTTAGAAGGCCGTGAGCGATCTCGTCGATCTGCTCTTGCTTCACGTGGACTACGGTCCCAAAGGAGATGTAAACGATGGAGGATGGTTCTTTCGAGTCAAGCCACTCCATGCACTGATTTGCAGAGTCAGAGATGTCTCCCTTGATATCAGAGCTCGTGGTTTTAGCCATCATGAAGAGGGGTCTGATGGGATTGATGATGACTTCAGGGCATAGCTGAGACATGTGGTCGATGATGTCTCTTTCTAGTTCTTCAAAAGTGTCTATGAGAACAGAAGAGGTCTTGGGAAGTCGTTTAATTTGCTGTAAAAAGAGGTCTGCGAAAATGGAGTATCGACAGGAAGGGTGAAGAAAGCTTGGGATCTCGTCATGCTTCAACACTAATGGCATGAAGGGGACTTCAACGTTGATCTCCGGTTCTGTTTTGGTCGGAAACTTAGCTAACTGGTTCTGGTTATAATAATAAGCGGTGAGACAAGCGCAAGACTGGACCCAAAGAACAGACGAAGGGATTTGAAGCTCATCAGCCACGTCACACACCCACGGCACAAAAGCGTTGTTTATAATACACCTTACGGGTTGCTTCTTGTCCTCGTATCTCTTGACCAGATTCTTGATCTCTCGTTTTCCAGCAACTTCAAGACGTTGGATAAGCTTCAAGAGTTTACTTAGTAAACAAGTTATTCAAAAAGGAAACTTGGATAACTAATACTAAAAGGTCTATGATAAAGATAAGTTTCCTAGATTACTATGTAATAGGATAAGTTAGGATTTCTATTGCTTATATAAAGAGATCATGATGTAAGAGGATCTAACAAGAAAAAGAATAAGAAAGCTAAAAAGAAATAAAACAAAGAAAACGTTTTATAAGTTTTGTGTTCTTGACTAGTTGATTTGGTATCAGTGCTCTAGGTTTGTGATTACATAGTCAAGAACAATGGCTGATACGAAATTCTCCAAAATGATGTTATTTTGATAAGTATAACTAATATCTTTGACGGTCAATATATATAAACAATTTTGAGAGTTTATGTAGTATTTTAAAATTTTAAATTCTACAAATTTATCAAAAACAACGTCGTTGGCCTCTGATCTAAAGACAAAACAACACAAAATTCTAAATTTTTAGTAATACTATAAAGTAATGATTTAAATTAATAATATTTAGTTTAAATTTATAAAATAATGATTTTTAAATTTAAATTAAAAAACATAAATCATTATATATTTATTTGATAAAACTGGAGCAAGAAAAATTTGATAACATTTACTTGATTAAACTAAAACTTAAATATCAGTTCATGTTTACAAATTTATTCAAGAAAGTTTTTTGGTCTAGCAGTTAGTATGCTCTTACTTGTCGACCAGTATGAGAGTTCGAGTCTTCCAAAAAAAAATTAATTTTACAAATTTATCCAAAATGAAGTCATTTTGATAAATTAACAAAGGATTAATATCTTTGACGGTCAATATATATATATATATATAAACAATTTTGAAACTTTATGTAGTATTTTTAAATTTTTACAAAATTTATCAAAAACAACGTCGTTTGATAAATTAATGGTTGAATAACACCTTTGACGGTCAATATATAAGAGCACGATTTTGAGTTCATGTAGTATTTTTGATTTTTTGTTTAGTTCAATATCAAATATGCACTACTATAAAGTTTGGTTAAGAAATGCTCAATGCTTAAAATTCATGTAGTATTTTTGAGTAGTTCGGCACTATACAAAATTAGAGAATGAATAGGCACGATGTGTAAAATTCAGATTGAAATAGGCCCTTTTCTCTCCTTTTAGGAGTTTCAAGTTATGAATCCTTGTGTATGTTTTCAATAAGAGAATGAGACTTTCAGTTACTCGTGTGTTCTTAGTTCTACGTAGACCATACAGAAGAGGGGAAAAAAAGTAAGAGGAAGTGCCTAAACAGAAGATTACATTTTTTTTATCGCAATGAATACGAAATTATTGAGAAAATAATGAAACACCATCCAATCTCCATGTGTGTCACCACCAGCTTGTTGGATGTAACTGAAGGTGAAAATAATTATAGATATCAACAGATGTTGGCAACCAACTTATCCACAAACTCTCCAAAGTTTTTATCAGATGATCCACCATACCCCACCGTAGCCTCAGCCTCCTTCTTCCACCTCCGAGCATTTTCTCTCAGCTCCACCGCCTTCTCTCCAACCGTCGCTTCAAGTAGCTTCTCCGCCACAACCTCCCTTGAAACAATCTTCTCATCAGCCTCTCCGCGGCCAAGTCTTACTCCTGCCTTGAACACATCAACCAAGTACACAGCATTTGTCACTTGATCTCCCCACCGCGGTAGACAAACAATGGGAACGCCAGAAGATAGAGCCTCTACGGTTGAGTTCCATCCGCAATGACTTAGGAAGCAAGCAACCGCGGGATGAGCCAACACTCTCTCTTGTGCACACCATTCAACGATCATTCCTTTATCTTCGAGCTCTTGAGGTAACACATGTGGTGCCAGGGATAACCCTTCCATAGGAGGCCGAACCACCCATAAGAAGGATAAGCCTCAGTTTAGAAGGCCGTGAGCGATCTCGTAGATTTGCTCTTGCTTCAAGTGGACTATAGTCCCAAAGGAGATGTAAACGATGGAGGATGGTTCTTTCGAGTCAAGCCAATCCATGCACTGATTTGCAGAGTCAGAGATGTCTCCCTTGATATCAGAGCTCGTGGTTTTAGCCATCATGAAGAGGGGTCCGATGGGATTGATGATGACTTCAGGGCATACCTGAGACATGTGGTCGATGATGTCTCGTTCTAGCTCTTCAAAAGTGTCTATGAGAACTGAAGAGGTCGTTGGAAGTCGCTCGATTTGTTGTAAAATGATGTCTGCGAAACTGGAGAACGGAGAGGATGGATGAAGAAAGCTTGGGATCTCGTCATGCTTCAACACTAATGGCATGAAGGGGACTTCAACGTCGATCTCCGGTTCTGTTTTGGTCGGAAACTTAGCCAACTGGTTCTGGTAATAATAATAAGCAGCAAAGCAAGCGCAAGACTGGACCCAAAGAACCGCCGAAGGGATCTGAAGCTCTTCGGCCACGTCACACACCCACGACACAAAAGCGTTGTTTAAAAGACACCTCACCGGTTGATTCTTTTCCTCGTATCTCTTGACGAGAATCTTGATCTCTCGTTTCCCGGCAACTTCAAGCTGTGTTAGCAGCAAACCAGCGTTGTCCACGTCGTCGTAAGAGAATCCATCGTCGAAGAATTCAAACCGGAGGAAACCTAAACCGACGGGTTTAAGCGAGCCGTCTTGAATCTCGTTGGCTTGACGCATCTTCTTGCCAAATGGCTTCTCTGTTGTGACAAAAGTGACTAGTAAGCCTTTAGAGGCTATGAGCTTTCCCAGACGAAGAAGAGGGTTTATGTGACCTTGTGATGGGAATGAGACGAGCATCACATGAGTCAGCGACGTACGATTCCATCTATACTTTTCTTGATAACAAAAACAAGACTGCTAAATCTTTTTCACCCTCTCCACCTCGGTGATCCCTTTTTAATAGGGATTAGTGACGGTATGGACGAAATATAATTAACAAAAAGAAAATTATGAATATAAACAGTGTTGGCAATGGTCTTATATTTATTTTGTGGAGAAACTGTTTTCCACTGATTTAATTTCTGAAGATTCAATGTTAATTTGCCTGTTTTATATTCCAAATTGTATCAAGGTTTCTAATATAAAAGTTCAGATAATAAAAAAAAACAACCAAAAGATAGATAAGTTAAAGCCATGAACTGGTCACCAGCTTTTATATAAAAATTCACCACGAGATCTGCTTCTTCATAATTAACCAATAGTCTGTTAAGAAGTCTTCTAAATATTTTGTCGTTATTGCTGAATATTTATATTTTTAAGAGATTCATCTTAAATCATGTTAGTAATCATATATTAAAACCAATTTATTTATGAGTGAAATGTATGGGTTTGATGTTCCAAGGCAACTGCTCTAATTGACGTGATCCCACGTAGGATTTTTTTTTTATTTTCTGTGTGCACCTTGTGATTAGAAATAGTGCTGCTTTGTTAGAATATCTCAGAAAAGACTTTTTATTTTAAAGTTTATAAAACTTTATATTTGAAGTTTTAAGATGTAATTTTTCAAAAGCAAAATTTCAAGTGAAACACTTTAAAATTATGTGTGTTTTACCCTATGATTTTTATATTTTTTCATACTTAATATAATTTATAAAACTTTTGTAGATAGCTAGCACATATATAAAAATATTACAGTGATATTAATTAATAAAATATTACACTAAAATATAAAATTATAAAAGGAAAATTACCAAAAATACCATTTTCAAAATACCACTTTTCATGTTTACACCAACCAATTTTATCCTCATCTTTAATGAAAGGTAAAAGACATTTATAACCTTTTGATTAACTTTGACAAAAAAACGTATAGTTAACTAATCTAAACTTAAAACATCAATTCTAAACCCTAAACCATGAAACATCAACTCTAAACCCTAAACCATGAAACATCAACCCTAAACCCTAAACCCCGAAACATCAACTCTAAACCCTAAACCATCAAATCTAAACCCTAAAACATCAACTTTAAATCCTAAACGAAAACCCTAAACCCTAAATCTAAACTTAAAACATCAACTCTAAACCCTAAATCATCAACTCTAAACCCTAAACCATGAAACATCGACTCTAAAACCTAAACCCTGAAACATCAACTCTAAATCCTAAACTCTAAACCTTCACATCTAAACCCTAAAATATCAACCTTAAACCCTATATTTTCTGAAATTTGAACCCTAAACCCTAAAACCCTAAACCTTCAAATCTAAACCCTAAAACATCAACTCTAAACCCTAAATGTAAACCCTAAACCCTAAAAACCTAAACCTTCAAATCTAAACCCTAAAACATCAACTCTAGGGTTTTAGGGTTTAGGGTTTAGGATTAAGAGCTTAGGGTTTAGGGTTTAGAGTTGATGTTTTAGGGTTTAGGGTTATTTTTTTAGGGTTTAGGGTTTAGAGTTTACTTTTTAGGGTTTAGTGTTGATAGTTTTGGGTTTAGTGTTGATGGTTTAGGGTTTAGGGTTTAGAGTTGAAGTTGAAGTTTAGGGTTTAGAGTTGATGTTTTAGGGTTTAGAGTTGAAGGTTTAGGGTTTAGAGTTGATGTTTCGGGGTTTAGGGTTTAGAACGTATTTCAAAACGAAATAGGGTTTAGGATTGATTGTTTAGATTGATGATTTAGGGTTTAGAGTTGAGTTTTAGGGTTTAGGGTTTGAATTTCGAAATAGTATAATCCGAAAAAAAAGTAAAAGAAATATTTTTTATTTTTTATTTTTTTTAGATTCTTAGATTTTTATTTATTTAAATATTTATTTATTATATATATAAAGAACAATGACATAAGAGTCTTTTGCCTTTTAACGAAGAAAGTATTTTTGAAAATGTACATTTAGTGGTGGTAAAAATGAAAAGTGGTAGCATGAAAGTGGTAAACATGTAATTTTCCCATTATAAATAGAAATAAATAATTAAATATTAAACTGCAAACAAAATACCACATTATTTCATAAAATTACTTCTGTAATGCTCCATCTTTGGTTACACAAAAAAAAATTGGACAATAGTTTAGAGATTTAGGAGGTTCCGAAGAAAATTTACTAGACTATTAGTGTTGTTGTAATATTTAAATTTGTGTAATAATTATGTCTTCATGTATCTTTTTAAAACGTTTTTTTATTAAATTTCTTTTGTAATATTATTGCTGTATAATTCTAGTGTTAAAATATTATAAATCTTATTGTCATTTTTTATTTAATTTTATGTGTAAAATTTGAATTTATAAAAACAAATTTGAAATATTTAAAACGATAAATGAGAAAATATTTAAGAATCATACATGTAATGTGTAATTAATTATAAGGACCAAAATGCTAATAAAAATATAAAATTTCAAATTTCAAATTTAAAGTTTTAAAGTTTCTTTTTGGAGAACAAAAAACTCTATATTTGAAGTTATAGAGTTTTTTTGGAGATGCTCTTAAAGCATCTCATCCGCGATATGGAGATCCTAAAAAGATTATTAATTTTTACCATTCCCAAAGAAACAAATGGGCATAATTAAATAATAGTTTAATGTAAAAGTTCAAGAGTGAAGACAAATCTAAACCCTTCAGTCCATCCCAAAATAGCAGTTAGTAATTTTATTAGAGAAGATTCAAAACAATAGGTTGCTGAAATTCTTGACAACTTTGTGGCATCTAGATGTACGATTGATTAGAAGTTTGGCCATAAGCCGATTTTTACATCATGACTTTTATTGTTGAATTTTTGAAGAGTAGTATGTATACTATTAAATCATGATACTGCCAAACATATACTCAAGGCTGAAGATGATGTTGTCTGCACATTACCAAGTATCACTAAGCTCAAAACCTTTGCTTGAAAGATAAATTCTTCTTAAAAAAATCAGTCATCTTTTATGGTAGTTAATCACAAGACATATAGTTGTCACAAAGAATTTAAATAGTCGTCATATGCAATGTGATGATGTTTGTCTAAGATGTAGGTAACCTGATGAGTCTGTAATTTATGCTTTCTTTGAATGTCCATCGACATTTCAAATGTGGGCTCTAGTAGCTACACCTTGAATATATTCTTTGTGTTTTAACATGTACACTAACATGGATTGTTTTTTGGAGGAAGAATAGTATTAAAGATTCAGAAATAGACAGAGACCATTATCTATGGATATTTTGGTATTCTCAAAAGCACATAATGATAAACAATTCAGAGGAATAGAGAGAGACTCACCTGAGCTGAGACTAGAAGGAGAATGTGAAGCATGGTTCACGGCAAATCAACCAAGTATTGGTTTGACTCAAACACCTATAGTAACATCTAAGTCTTAAGCTTAGAAAATATATGTTCGGCAGATGGTTTTTGGATCTCTACATCGATTTTTAGTGGATGTGCATGTGTTTGGAAATATATATATATATGAACAAACACAACTTATAGATACAAAAAAAGATCAAAGGTGGAGAGAATCAGTATTACATTCGAAGTTAGAAGCGCTAGGCTGGGCAATGGAAATCATGTTGCATCATTCGACATGTCAATACTTTGGGACTGACTATACAAACGTGATACCGATGATAAAGAAACCCCAAACATGGCTGACTTTCTCGACTGAGTTAAAGGAGATACAAGAACTTCAGGCATAGCTGCTCGATCCTTTCATAGGTTTTTGTTTTGTTTTGTTGATTATTAAATTCCGATATGGTCACATAAACCACCTTTAATATAACGATTTTTTGTTGTAAAAATAAACATAGTGTTGAAACAGAAGATTGCACTTTTTAATGGAAAAAATACGTAGTTATTGATTTGTAGAACACGACGAAACACCATCTAACCTTCATTTGTGCATGCAACCAGCTTACAGGGGAAAGTGATGTAAAGATGAAAATAATGACACAATTACAACCATTATGATGAAATCAATGTGATTTTTTTCCAAATGCCAACGGTATAATAAGTGTTTCCCGGTATCTTCTCTCACCAGATGTTGGCAACCAACTTATCCACAAACTCTCCAAAGTTTTTATCAGATGATCCACCATACTCCACAGTAGCCTCAGCCTCCTTCTTCCACCTCCGAGCATTTTCTCTCAGCTCCACCGCCTTCTCTCCAACCGTCGCTTCAAGTAGCTTCTCCGCCACAACCTCCCTTGAAACAATCTTCTCATCAGCCTCTCCGCGGCCAAGTCTTACTCCTGCCTTGAACACATCAACCAAGTACACAGCATTTGTCACTTGATCTCCCCACTGCGGTAGACAAACAATGGGAACGCCAGAAGATAGAGCCTCTACGGTTGAGTTCCATCCGCAGTGACTTAGGAAGCAAGCAACCGCGGGATGAGCCAACACTCTCTCTTGTGGACACCATTCAACGATCATTCCTTTATCTTCGAGCTTTCGAGGCAAGACATGTGTTTCTAGGGATAACCCTTCGATAGGAGGCCGAACCACCCATAAGAAGGATAAGCCGGAGTTTAGAAGGCCGTGAGCGATCTCGTCGATCTGCTCTTGCTTCACGTGGACTACAGTCCCAAAGGAGATGTAAACGATGGAGGATGGTCCTTTCGAGTCAAGCCATTCCATGCACTGATTTACAGAGTCAGAGATGTCTCCCTTGATATCAGAGGTTATGGTTTTAGCCCTCATGAAAAGCGGTCCGATGGGATTAATGATGACTTCCGGGCATAGCTGAGACATGTGGTCGATGATGTCTCTTTCTAGTTCTTCAAAGGTGTCTATGAGAATAGAAAAGGTGTTTGGAAGTCGTTTGATTTGTTGTAAAATGTGGTCTGTGAAAATGGAGAATCGACAGGAAGGGTGAAGAAAGCTTGGGATCTCGTCATGCTTCAACACTAATGGCATGAAGGGGACTTCAACGTCGATCTCTGGTTCTGTTTCGGTCGGAAACTTAGCCAACTGGTGCTGGTAATAATAATAAGCCGCAAGGCAAGCGAAAGACTGGACCCAAAGAACAGCCGAAGGGATTTGAAGCTTAGCAGCCACGTCACATACCCACGGCACAAAAGCGTTGTTTATTAGACACCTTACGGGTTGCTTCATTTCCTCGCATCTCTTGATGAGTTTCTTGATCTCTCGTTTTCCGGCAACTTCAAGATCTGTGAATAGTAAACCAGATTTCTGTTTGTTCTCTAAGTCGTCGAGAGTAAACCCATCGTCAAAGAACTCGAACCGGAGGAAACCTAAACCGACGGGTTTAAGCAAGCCGTCTTGAATCTCGTTGGCTTGACGCATCTTCTTGCCAAGTGGCTCCTCCGTGGTGACAAAAGTGACTAGTAAGCCTTTAGAGGCTATGAGCTTTCCCAGACGAAGAAGAGGGTTTATGTGACCTTGTGATGGGAATGAGACGAGCATCACATGAGTCAGCGACGATTCCATCTCTACTTTTCTTGATGATAACAACAACAAGACTGCTAAATCTTTTTCACCCTCTCTAACTTGGTCACCCCCTTTTTAATAGTGTGATTAGGGCCGGCATGGATGTTAGATAATTCACTGCCTGGAGTTTTGGAAAAACAAAATTAAATAAACAGTTTTTAAGACATGTGGGAGATTATCTCTTTTTTTTTTTAAGTTGGGACGTAAATAATATACAGAAGAAGACGACAAAATAATTAGGAGAGAAAAAATGTCAAAAGAAATAAGAAAGGATTTGAACTGATCACCAGCTTTATAAAAAAAAAAAACCACGAGTTTAGCTTCTTCATTATCACGCAATTGTATATATTAAGAAGTCTTCTATATTTTGTAGGTTATTACTGAATATCTATATGTTTAAGAGATTTTTATCGACGAATCCATTTCAAATCAAATTATTAATCAGTGAAATGTACGGATTTGATCTGCTTTTTTTTTTTTGTAACAATTTGATCTGTTCAAACTCAACTGCTTTAGTTGCGTGGTCCCAAGTACTTATTCCATTAGAGCACTTCCATCCACGACAGAGATTTTCCAAAATACTAACTAAAATGAAAATTCATAAATTTATAATTAATACGTGAAATGTACGGATTTGATCTGTTCTTTTTTATTTGTAACAATTTGATCTGTTCAACTCAACTGCTTTAATTGCGTGATCCCACGTACTTATTCCATCAGAGTACTTCCATCCACGACAAGATTTTCGGAAATCGTTAATATACCACTCATGACCAATAAAATTCTGACACATGGCATATTTAAAAAAAAAATAAAAAAAAAACAAATGCAGAAACCCATGATCTCACGATCTTTAAAACTACTAATGTTTAAAAGTTTCGTCCATTAACTGATTGCAATATATTTACTTCACCTCTACTTAAATTCTTTGCCACAGTTCCATTGATTCTTTCTCAAATTAATGGTTTCAATGAAATGAGAAAAACAAAGCACAAATTTGCTATAGATTGTTAGGCAGAACGTACTGCAAAGTTGGGAGATGAAGTTAAAATCAAGGTTAGTGAAACTGATACGCCCAACTCTTCATGCTCACAGTTGGCAGAACTTTTTTTTTTTTCTTTTTTTTGTCTTTTAACTTACATATGTTTATTTCTTTTTAGTTTTTCATATTGGCAAAAATTACATACTACATGGTGAAAAAGGTAAACATAAACAAATTAGGTCATCAATAACTTTTTCAAAATGGACTAATTTCCAAGCCTCGATTTGCTGAATTTGTTTTATTTGTTATGGTGATAGTTCAGGGAAGAAGAAATATAGTCTCACCTTAAAGCAACGTGCAAATGGAGTCTAAAAAACTCGGTGGTAGAGAAAACAAAAAATATTCCTTTTTTTTATGTGTTTATAATCTTACAGAAATGTGATGATATTATTTTTGTTTACTTTTGAATCAAAATATATACACTTTTGCTTTATATTTCTTATTTGTAGATGCTTGGAAACAAAAAAAAGGTCAGTCAGAGAATTATTTTTTTTGCAATCTTCAAGAGAGAGAGAAAATATTTTCTCTAGAGTCTCTCTCAATCCCCCACCGTCAAACCCTATTTCCATTCTTCAGTAAGCTCTTTCTCGCGGTGGTCGCTGAAGCTTCGTCTCCGGTCACCGCGTGGCTCGTACTCCGGTTTAAACGCTCCGCCTAAACCCCTTGCCTCATCTTCTCGTCTCTCCTCCTTGTCTGGTGCGTCTGGGTTTTCTGGATCTTCTCCATCAAATCAAACTGAAACCAAAGGTGTCTTTGGTCTCTCTGGAACACCAACGAGGCTTGGCTAGTCGGGGTAAGTTGTGGGTGCCTTGAATATACCTTTAGTCACCGATTGCGCTTGGATCTGGGTCAGATCTGAGATCTCAGATTCGCCAGAATGTACGACGCGTCGCCGCCGTCACCGCTTCTGTCTCACCGTCTCACCGTCTCAATCCAGTCGGTCTCCTCTTCTGTGTAGCTCCAAGGTTTTTATAGAGCTTCTCCTCTCTGTTTAGGGTGAAAGGTGGCTGAGAGGCGCACCACCGAGAACCTCTCTTCCATAGTTCGAAAGACATCAACCATGGCGTATCTATGGTGGTCGATTGGCTTCTTCTTACTGCTTTCGGCGTCGACCTAGGATTTGAGGACAACCCTCTGTGTCGGTGCCTCTTGCTTTCGAGGAGGACCTATCAGATGCCGCATAGGTCGTCTGTTCAAGGAGTGTCACTGCTTCTTCTGTCCTTCAATTCCCTTCTTCCAAACCTCCAGCGAATTGCTTTATGTAACCTTGTTGTCTCCATCGCATCGTATGTGTCGCGTAGCCGGATGAGGAGCTGAAATGACCGACTACGCTTGACCATAACTTGTCCTTCACTTTCAGCGGAGTTGATACGGGCCAACATTTTTGTCGTCTGCTGCGATAGCTTGGGTTTTGTTTCGTCGGCGTCCTCCTCCAGTGGAGCTCCGGGGTGTGGGCCTGACGCTCCGTCGATGCCTGCTTGGAGCCACTTCGGTGAGTGTTCGATTAAACTTGTCTTCATGCTATTCTCTTGCTTTCTAATCAGTTCTCCAGAGCAAGAAGCGCTTAGGATTGGGAGCTTAGTTTGCTGTCTTTTGTCCTTCAATGTTTATTAACTTCAAGCACCAATGTCGGAAAGCTTGGACTTAATCACCTAGGTTCTTTTGGGTTTTTTTAAATTTTTTGCGGCCCTCAAGATCCTGATAAGCTGAGAAGCAGATTTTGGTTTCAATTGTATTGTAACCAACTTTCATTATGTTTAATGATATTTACAAGTTAGAAAAAAAAAAAAAGGTCAGCAAGTATAGCATTGAAAATATATGCATAAGATAAGAAGGGGAAACCCATAAAATATATTATTATTAGTTATGTTATACTTGTGCTACATATATGTTTTCACTCAGTTTGACTTTTCATATGTAATGATTTGTCTTTGGTTTGGGAAAATAGATTAATAGTTGACATTTATGTTGTGTTCATATTGGACTGTTTTAAGATATACAGAACATTTTAAATTTTCTTTTCAAGTATACCAATAAATATATCCCTAAAATCTATTTTTATTGTAATTTTTTTTTTTTTGGATCAACTATATTAATGTCTGTGGTTAGGACGGGAGATAATACTAGTACTAACTAAAATGAAAATTCATAAATCTATATTATTAAAACCGAAATACATTTTGGTACTGTTTGGAAACATGGATAACAGTATAAATGAAAATTGTTTGAAAACATGAAAAACAATATAAAAAAGAAACATAATGTCATTTTAGTAATTTAATTAATATAATTACATTAATTATCTTTCCATATTTCACTCAATTCAACACTTTCATTAATTATATTACCATAATAATACAGATTTTTATTTATTAGTTAATCAACATTAATTTTGTGCCAATTATAAAATAAATAAAAAATTAAATAACTGAGTTTTGCATATGGTTAAACGTTCGGTTTAGTTTTTTTTTACCAATTTTTTTTAATTCTAGTTTCAGTCGGTGGAATATAAGTAAAAACATAATTCAAAGACATGTTTTTGTGAATAAAATAATAATTTCAATCAAAATAATAAAAATATATAACATTTATTGTCACTTAATTTTTCACTCTATATAATTATTTTACTAAATAAAAAACTTTTTTTATTTCACTTAATTTAGCCAAACACGTAGAAATAGTCATTTTTATTAGTTTATAAAATCAATTAGCATGAGCATTGACTATCCATTTAGGTACGAGTTATTTTTTTCGGGTATTATTTTTTGTTTTGAAATTAAACACCGCTTGAATATTATAAATTTATGTGTGAGTTTTGAGTTGGGTCCTTCTGGATCTGGATGAATTCGTTTTTGATGTATAAGAACCTAAAAAAACCTAAATAATAAATGTATCTGAAATATGTTCGGATATTTGTACCAAAAATAACCATATTATCTGATTCTTTGAATACAATTAGTTATATTACGACACATCTAAAATATATAACATTAGTTATGAAAAACAAATATCAATGTATAAAAATGTAAGAACTAATATCCGCGTAGTACGATCTCTAGTTTTTTAATTGATATACGTATTTCAATTTTTAAAATGTACACAAATTAATTGATTATTATATTTTATATCAATAATCATTATTATGTATGTTTTGGATTTTCATATATATCAGAAAAACTTACAAGAAATTATTGGCAAAACTTTTCTTCCGCTGCAAAACGTTAAGAAGATTAGAAGAAAACAACGGGGTCCAAATTGAAATAACAAAAAGTCAGGGATCTATACTGCAATTTAGTAAACTATAACAATTTGCTAAAGAGTTAGAAGTGAGCTCGCCTCTCTCCCAAAACCCTAATTAAAACCCCAACGATCGAAAGCTCAACGCAAGTAGCAGACAGACGGAGACGGCCAGAAACAAAAAGCTCTGAACAATGGTGAAGGCTTACCTAAGATATGAGCAAGCTTCTTCCTTTGGCGTCATAACGTCTCTGGAGTCTAACATCTCTTACGATTCCACGGGGAAGCATGTGCTTGCTCCGGCGCTCGAAAAGGTCGGAATCTGGCACGTTCGGCAAGGAATCTGCACCAAAACCCTAGTTCCTTCCTCCTCTCGCGTCGGAAAGTCCCTTGCCGTTACCTCTATCGCCTCCTCTGCCTCTACTTCGGTACTTTACATTCCTCTCCTTTACATGTATTTGGTAGCTGTATAGCTTGATAGAAGCCAGAAAGGCAGATACTTTAACGTGTTTGTTTGCTCTTTGAAGCTAAAGATGCAGACTTTAGGCAACTACATTAGAAAGCATGAACCTTTTGATTAGAAAGCATGAACCTTTTTGTGTGGGTTGTTATTGAATTTGTTCTCGTTCTGATTGTGTAAGTAAATGTTTTTTTTATTTTCCTTGGAAAAATGAACTAAGTAAAGAGGAATGTGTAGGTTGCAGTTGGGTATGCAGATGGGAGTATAAGGATATGGGATTCTGAGAAAGGGACATGTGAGACTACTCTTAATGGCCATAAGGGTGCTGTGACTGCCCTGCGGTACAACAAGGCTGGTTCTATGTTTGCATCTGGAAGTAAAGACAACGATGTTATCTTGTGGGATGTTGTCGGTGAAACTGGGCTTTTCCGTCTCCGTGGTCACCGTGATCAGGTTAGTGTTGGGCTAGTTTTGGAGTTCCATCATTTAGTTCTGGCTGTTGGTTACTTTTCTCTTTGTTTTCTTATTTGACACCACTCGTTTGTTTCTGGTGTAGGTGACCGATCTTGTATTCTTGGATGATGGAAAGAAACTTGTTACTGCATCCAAGGACAAATTCTTGAGAGTCTGGGATCTTGAGACCCAACACTGTATGCAGATAATCAGTGGTCATCACACTGAAGTCTGGTCTGTGGATGTTGATCCAGAGGAAAAGTATCTCGTCACTGGTTCTGCTGATCAAGAACTAAGGTTTTATGCTGTTAAACAAAACATGCCACATGTATCGGTGGTGTCAGATTCAAATGCAAATGGAGTTGATGCCAGTGGAGATCACTTGACCGAGAATAAATGGGAAGTTTTGATACCGTTTGGGGAGATCCAGAGACAAACCAAGGATAGAGTTGCGAGTGTGAGGTTCAGTAACTCAGGAAGTCTGTTGGCTTGTCAAATGGCAGGGAAAACCATCGAAATATTCCAGGTATTGGATGAAACGGAGGCGAAGCGGAAAGCCAAGCGTAGGCTTCGCAGGAAAGAGAAAAAAACTTCCAAAGAAGGGGTTGAAAACGGAGATGCAAGTAATGAAACTGAGAAAGCTGATACTGTTACTACTCCTACTGTCCCTGACGTTTTTAAGCTCTTGCAAGTCATCAGAGCTGGAAGAAAAATAAGCTCTTTCTCTTTCTGTCCGATTACTCCAAAAGATTCCTTGGCGACATTGGCGTTGTCTTTGAACAATAACTCACTGGAGTTCTATACGCTAAAGAGCAGTGAGAACGAGAAAACTGCTACCATTGAGCACCAAGGACATCGATCTGATGTGAGGAGTGTAGCCCTCAGTGCCGACAACACTCTTCTGATGTCAACCAGTCACAGTGAGGTGAAAATTTGGAATCCAAGTACAGGTTCCTGTCTCCGGACCATCGATTCTGGATATGGAATCTGCAGTTTGATTGTCCCTAAAAGTAAGTACGGTATTGTTGGAACGAAGAGTGGGGTACTAGAGATCATTGATATAGGGAGTGCTACAAAAGTGGAAGATGTTGAAGCACATGGTGGAACTATTTGGTCAATTGCACCCATTCCCGATGATACTGGGTTCGTCACTGTGAGTGCAGATCATGAAGTCAAATTCTGGGAATACCAAGTCAAAAAAGCTGGCCAAGTGAGTTTTTCTGACCTTTCTTATGTTTCATTTATACTTTATATTCGAAGTCAGGGATGCAATTTGTTATTTTGTTCAAGGATACTTTATTTTTCCATACTACGTGGTTGGTTCTATTGTCCTTTAAAGTGGTTTCACGTGTTTCTTCTCTTCGTGTCCTGATTAATTTGCCTTTTTTTATTCACTTTTATATAAACAAAAGTGTGAATGAGCTGATGATAGGTTATGTCAGTTGTATTACTTATATGGCATAATATAACGTTAAATGACCTTGTAGAAAGCCAAGCAACTCACGGTTTCAAATGTGAGATCTTTGAAGATGAATGATGATGTACTTGCTGTTGCCATCAGTCCTGATGCTAAGCATATTGCAGTTGCGCTGTTAGATTCCACGGTGAAGGTATGCATATCTTTTGTATCCTGATAATACATTTATAAACTGTCTAAGGTCCAGTTCGTTAAATCTTTGCCATATAATAAAAAAGCGTTGATATAATCACTCTCATCATTATTTTAGCGTTTTTTTTAATTGTGTTGGGCTAATACCAACTTCCTTTGCTCCTATCTTTTTCAGGTTTTCTATGTGGATTCCTTAAAATTCTTCCTCTCCTTGTATGGGCACAAGTTGCCTGTCATGTGCATTGACATTTCATCCGATGGAGCGTTGATTGTGACTGGTTCTCAGGACAAGAATATCAAAATTTGGGGACTCGATTTCGGTGATTGTCACAAGTCCATCTTTGCTCACGATGACAGGTACTTCCCTTAAGTCTTACCAAATTCCTCAGAATGGCACAAAAAAATTTCTCGACTATGTATATTTTAGTTTTAGTCTTCGAGAAATTTTGTCTAGTAAATAAATGAATGGAAACATGCTTTGCTGACATGCAACTCTTGTTTTACAGTGTTATGGGTGTGAAATTTGTTCGCAATACACATTACATGTTCAGCATTGGGAAAGACCGACTAGTGAAATATTGGGATGCAGACAAGTTTGAGCTGTTGCTAACGCTTGGTGGACATCACGCAGAGATTTGGTGCTTCGCTGTCAGCAATCGTGGTGATTTTCTTGTCACAGGATCTCATGACCGCTCCATGCGGCGCTGGGACCGTACTGAAGAACCCTTCTTCCTCGAGGTAATGTCATGCTGCTTGAAGTTGGTCCTGTTGATCTTTTATGAAGAGTCAGAGTCAGAAATATGATAGATGCAGAAAGGAACCACATGTGAAATTCGAGCAATACTTAACTACACGAATAAGTTTTTTTTTTTAACTCCATATTGGTTGTAAAAGAGTGACTTGGTAGCAGGACTTACATATAGATGTTAACATTCTGATGAGTTTTCTAGATGACTTTGGCCCATCGTTTTTTTATTTTGCTGTAAATTCTCAGGAGGAGAAGGAAAAGAGGTTGGATGAGCTATTTGAGTCTGAGATCGATAGCGCAGCAGAGAACAGGCATGGATCTGAGGAGGAAATTACAGAAGAAGGTGTTGCAGGTTTAGCTAAGAAGACCACAGTAGACGTCCTATCAGCTGCTGATTCAATCATAGAAGCTCTTGAACTAGCAGAAAATGAAAAGAACCGTATTGCTGAATATGAGGTGAGAATTTTGAACTCGCATGTCGTACCTATGTAGGAAGTATATGTGCATCTCCCAGTTTTTTCCGAATAACTCTTGGGCTAAGAAATATATGTTCATCTCTTGATTGTAGCCTTTGCGTACTATATTATTTTGATTATATGCTGTTTTACCTTGTTTTATATATTTCGTTCTTGCATCATATGATTTTCAGGAGGAGAAAACAAGGGGAACGGTTCCTGATTTGGCTCCAAATGTTGTGATGCTCGGGCTCTCTCCGTCTGAGTTTGTTCTCAAAACCATCTCTAAAGAAAAAACAAACGATCTTGAACACATCTTACTGGTTAGTTTCTTTTCTCCCAAATTAAAAGAAAACCACTGGCCTTTCTGTGGGTTTTACAATTCTTGTTTAGAAACGTCCAGAAAAAAAAGCTAGTTACATGAATGCTTTCAATTTAAGATTTTTTGCTGATCAATGGCCCTTTCTTCTCTGTTTTTTTTTTTTTTTTTGTGTGTGTAGCCTCTACCATTCTCAGATGCTTTAAAGCTTCTTTCCTACATGGAAAGCTGGAGTTTGATTCCTGAAAAGGTGATTCTCTATTTTTCATCAACAGCATCTCTCAATGTATCCGTTAAGATTCAATAAGTTTAGCTCTGAAGGGCTTGAATTAGAAAAGCTTGACATAAGTCTGATAACATGCCCACTGGCAAATGGAGCTGCCTTATTATGACAATGTGTGTACATAGATGTAGACTAAGGAAGTTATACATATAGTTAGATCTCGCACTCTGATCCTTGTCATCAAAGCTTATTTTTTGGTTCTGAAACTGTTGATGTGAAATCAATGCCAGGTAGAACTAGTTTGCAGGATTGCAACGATTGTGTTACAGACACATCACAATCAGTTGGTAACGACTCCAGCTGCACGACCAATATTAAGTGTTCTCAGGGATATTCTTCACGCGAAAGTCAAGGTAAAATTTATCTCCTGACAATATATATATATATAAATAGAAGGAAGAAATATAGTGACCTAATAATATTTGAATCTTTTGTTACCAGGAATCCAAAGATACAATCGGTTACAATTTGGCGGCCATGGATCATCTCAAGGTAAAACTAACCACGTTTTAATTGTTTCATCCTGGTACGGTTTGCAACTCTTAAAGTCTGAGAAATTAAACAAGATTTATTTGTTACAGCAAATGATGGCATCAAGATCTGATGCTCCATTCAGAGACGCAAAGGCGAAGCTAATGGAGATAAGGTCACAGCAAGCGAAACGCATGGAGGCACGGTTGGATACGAAAACAGAGAGGAAAAGAAAGAAGAAACAAAAGAGATTAGAAGATGGCCATGGTCATGCTTGGGCCTGATTCATTCATTTGTCCACTGGTTTAAAGTTGAAGAAATTTTGCTGTAATGTTGTTGTTGCTAGATTTGATACTATCCAAAACTTCGCCTTCTTCTTTTGACGTTGCCAAAAAGCAAAATCTCAGTTTCTCTTTCGATTCCTTATATGATCATTTTGAATTTTGATCGATAACTTACTTGGCTCCTATCTGACTCAAGACCCGAAATTAACGCGCTCTATATTTCTTTTTATGTTGATTGAAAATTGGAATAATTTTTTTGAAGTAAGAAAATAAAATCTACGTTATAATAGGACAGTTGTATCACTTCTGATGCGACACGTTAGCGATATATTGATCCCATTTTTAAAAAGTGCGGAAAAATGTCAAGTCTGTGACTCAAACTCGGGTTATTGAGATCTAAACAACAACATTTATACCACTAAGTTAAAGGATACTTTGTACATTGATTACCGAAACTATAATATATTTATCAAGGATTTTTTATAGTGGATCCCACACATAACTGTAATGTTTCAATACTCACGTGTAACTTTGATCATCGAAACCTATTTAGTAAAATCCGCATTCTCGCCCAATAAAACTTATAAGTGGGCTAAATCTCTTTTGTATGTATCTAGGATTTTTTTAGTACTCTGTATCCACCGATAAACCAAAGCGTTACCCTTTTAGCTTATCAAAAAAAATTCTGAAACTTTTCATCTTCACCTTTCTATATCTCCAACGATCAGTTATGGTACCGTTTCACCTCTGAAACGATCCGTCTCAGTATATATAATTCCTCAAACAAACTTTGAGACTCATATCTCTTATTAAATTACTCCTAAATTGAACTGTCACAGCTTTTAGCCAACCTTCGAAGATGTCAGCCTCCAGTGTTGTTGTTGCTTAATCGGTCGTTGTCCCCGCCACCTTTCTCCGCCTAGAACATAATACCCAGGAAAAGGTATTGACAATTTGACTTTCTATGGAATACTATATACCATATTTGTTTAATCAATATTCAAGCTATCAGTTTTAATACTTTAAGCGTATGTTTCTCTGGGCAGAATTCCAAGATCCATGGTTCTATCCCAGTTCGTGTGAATCACTACCATCCATTGCTACGATAGGGGGTCGAACGTGAAAGTTGATTGATCGCTTTGAAGTTGTCCGATTAACTAATATGATGTAAACTATGTTCTGATGGGCTATAACGGAAAGTTATTTGGTTGCTAGGACTAACAGAGGCTGCAAGGCTGGGTACGTCCCAGGCGGAGCTGAAGGACGGTACAACTAGAGCGCCTATTGTCTGGTTTTGTCGTGCCAACGTGCTATGGAACTTAAGCCTTCCTAGGAGAATCCAGATCACTTCGAAATGTCGGCTATCATTTTCAACAGGTACCACCAAGATGTAAATTTTTTTATGTTTGTGGTGTGGTTCGACTCAAGATTGAAACTTTTGCTGATGAAATAATGATTTTGTTGATGCATGTCAATTAGATTTACGAGGCTACAAACTGTTCACTGCATATTGGCAGGGAAAAAATGACTATGTATGGTTCAGTTGTAACACCGGTGTGGTGCAATGGGGATGGACATGGTAACCAAAGGTGTGCATAATGCTATTGAGTTCCTCAGCAATGATTCCCCTGATATGGATGTGATCGGAATCTCTGGTGAATTCTTTTTGTATGTTATTGGTTTGATTTTAAAACAATGCCTTTTAGCTTAGTATCATCTTGAGACTTAAAAACTTGAAATTTATTGGTCAGATAACTTCTACTCCGACATTAACAAACCTGCTGCGGTGAACTGCATCGAGGGACATGACATTAATTAGAAGAGAGAGATAGGGAACAAGGTGTTGAAAACGAGTGTTTCTGGCTTGGTGGAGCTCAATATACTCAAGAACCTCACCGTCTATGTTGTTGCAGGCTCTCTAGGTCGATTCAAATTTCATGCCAGCAACATAGTGTTTGATGTATTCATAGCTACTTGTCAAGATCCAGCCCAAAACATGGAGAGCTCTCAAATTGATGGAAACCATTAATAGCAATCACAGTACATTCACTATCTCCACTATCACTGAAGATACCATCATAGAGAACCATGGCAAGGTTGTCTAATTTTACTTGTCATCACGTTCATGTATTTCAGGAGCACAGTGAGAACATTCTTCCAAGCAGTGAAGGTGACGTAGGATTGGCAGCATCATCGGGCCCATCTGTTTTGGGAGACAAGGTCGATGAGGAATGTGATGCAGCAGATCCTCCAGAGATTTCAGCCGCTCAGAACAACCGCAAGCGCTGCCGTGAGTGATTGGAAATATCTACTGTATTCCTATCAACCCGTCAACGTCTTTTCTATGCATTTTTAAAAACTGCTATTATCTTTGTTTTCCATCATAAACTTTGGATATTTTTTCTCTTGCATGTTTTCTCTGTTCGGAGATTTTATTTCTATTTTGGATTATTAATGAAACGTCGACGGGTTCTAACTCATACAAGATTTGTCAGTGGTGTATTTTTTTGGTTTACCTATTTCTGACATTTTTTTTGTCCACCATAAACTATTTTTAACAAAGTCGTGTAAAACTCTAAAAATAAATAATTTTGCAACCGTATAATTTTATAAATTTTTCTAGAGTTATTAATTTTTTTTTAAAATAGTTTATTACAATTCTATATTTTGAAATTAATTTAGGTAAAATAAGAAAATAATTTAATTTATTGTTCGATAAATTGTTTAATTTTTTGAATTCAAATTTTATATTTTGTTCCTTACACTATTTGTTTTATATACTAACAACTACCTAAGTAAATACTAAACAACTTCATAAACTTTATCTTTTGAACATTAAAGCGCTAATAAAGCTAATGGTCGATCAAATCATTACGAAAATAATGCATATGAAGTCGCCGGTCATTCTTATATCAACTTAATCAAACTGTGTGACTTCCAAATGTTATGTTCATCACCATTATATACAACACGGAAAAACAAAAGTGGAAAAAAATAAACGACAAAATCCCGTACACAAAACTATACAACGATTAATCTTATCCGGTCCCGCGCTTGCGCCAGGGCTATACCCTAGTAAAGCCATCAAACAAAATCTGAAGAGGCCTTTGGGAAAGAGAATAATAACATTATCCAGAAAAAAATGCTTCATCTGTGAAGAAAACCACACAACTTTCTTTCTCTTGTGCTCCAAAAACATGGTGACCCTTATCTCTCCTCGTTCTCTCTTCCCTCCTCTTAGTAGTAAACCCACTTCAAAATCCTCGTCTTTCTCCAAACCCGTCTCTTCCCAATCTCCCAAGTTCGCTAAACCGGAATCTCCAGCTCCCCATAAACTTGTTAACCGATGCCAAACAGGTAATAATTCATCACTTTGATTGACCCTGGTTTACCAATGTTCAGAATCTTTTGAGTTTAGGTTGTGTTTTAGTAACAATGTCAGTATATTTTGAAACTCTGATAGGCTTTCGTACATTCTTACAAAAAAAAAAAAGGGATTGCTTTACAAAATCATAGTGTGTGATAATTGTCTATACTGACAGCACTCTTAAGGCTTGTGCAGTTGGGAGGAGGAGGAGCATGATGATGGGTGGATTGCTCATGTCTGGTTTAATGCTTTCAGAAGCCAATCTTCCAACATCAGCATTTGCTTTGACTTCAGTCTTCAGGGAGTACATTGATACATTTGATGGATACTCCTTCAAATACCCTCAGAACTGGATCCAAGTCCGAGGAGCTGGCGCTGACATCTTCTTTAGAGACCCTATCGTCCTCGACGAGAACCTCTCGGTTGAATTTTCTTCGCCTTCTTCCTCCAAATACAAGTCACTTGAGGACTTGGGACCACCTGAAGAAGCAGGAAAGAAAGTACTTAGACAGTACTTGACTGAGTTTATGTCCACCAGACTCGGTGTCAAGCGTGAGTCCAACATCTTGACAACTTCCTCCAGAGTTGCAGATGATGGTAAACTCTACTACCAAGTCGAGGTAAAGCCCCAAAGTAGTCAGTTTACCAAATTGCATACTAATCCTGTCTTGTCTTTGTTGAGATATGTGCAACAACATCATAGGATGGTTTTGATAGTTAAGGAGGATGTTTCTTGTGCCTATTGCTATTGAATTTGGACAGAACGTAGTCATCACCATTTGGTATTGATTTGCGTAAGAAAACGATTGTTATATTTGATCAGGTCATAGTGTATTGCTACATGTATTACAAAGTGTGTAAAGCTTTAGGTGAATATGGTAGTTTAGAGTTGCATAAGAAAACGACTGTTGCAAACATGTCCTGATCAATCATAAGAATATGGTTTTTCTTTATCACTAAACATGTCTTTATATGATGATATCACATGGCTGATTAGCTTCATTGGGATTTGATGATTTGAACAGGTGAACATAAAGTCATACGCGAACAACAACGAGCTAGCAGTGATGCCGCAGGATAGAGTGGCTCGTTTGGAATGGGACAGGCGTTACCTGGCGGTCCTAGGAGTTGAGAACAATAGACTCTACTCACTGAGACTCCAAACACCTGAGAAAGTTTTCCTGGAAGAGGAGAAAGATCTAAGAAGAGTTATGGATTCCTTCAGGGTCGAGAAGATTTAGAGAGAGAGAGAGAGAGAGAAGCTCACAATTCTTCTTGATGGCTTTCTTTTTCCCCAGAAAAAAAAAAAAAAATCTTGTTCTTCCTCCCATTGTATTTTTGAAAGGCTTATTCTAAAGGCTTTGTTGTAATGCTTTTCTACAGTTTTCAGATTCATTCCTTGACGGCAGGAGATGGTTCAATTTCACGTTGCTGATTTGTAATATCAAATCTATCACTACACAACCGGTTAATTCCGAATAATTTCTTAATTTTGTTACAAAAAACGATCACATAACTGTTTAACCGCCTATCAAGCTTGTGTTTTTGTTTTGTCACTCCAAATCTAGTATTATTGGACAATTGTATCTTTATAAGTTATTTTGTAAATAGGGTACAACTTTATTAGACGGCTTCTTCGGAAAGAAACGTTGCCCAACAGCCTTCATCTTCAGTCTGTTGTCCATCTCCATCTCCATTTTCGGTATGCCCAACAGCACGGGTTTCGCTTGGGTAGATGAAAGAAAGGCTTATCACCAAACATGATGCTTTGCCAAAGCCAGTCAAAATTTGCAGTGATCAACGACCTTAAAGTTTCTCTGTTTCAAAGGCTTGAAGAACTCGGGATCTTGTGAGATGGTGTTGGAGACGATCACCAAATTAGCATCAGGAAAGAAGCAAAAGCCTTGCTCCACTGTAAGAAATTTACTAATGACCGACCACATAACCGGTTGACCTATAACCAAATTGATTATTCCCGGTTCTTCAATTTGGTTTAAGACATTCGGAGAAAAAACCCTCAGTGAGTAAAAGAAGAAGAAGAAGCAGAAGAGGAGGAAGAGGATGGCGGGATATGAGAGCTACGTGGTCGTTCACAACATAGCAAAGCGTCACAACGTCGGTACACTAGCTCGAAGCGCCACGGCGTTCGGTGTAACGGAGCTGATCCTCGTGGGGCGCCGTGACTTCAACGCCTTTGGAAGCCATGGTTCGGCTTCTCACGTCCGTTTCCGACACTTTCACTCCCTAATCGAAGCTCGCAACTACCTCAAGGTCTGAAAGTTAATAACTTTATGAATGGATCTTATCATTAAGGGACTCTGTGGAGTCATATTTACGCGTGTCTTTTTTTATTTTATTTTTGTGGTGGTGGATTTAGGAGGAGAAAGAGTGCGATATATGCGGCGTTGAGATTGCAGAGGGAGCTGCTCAGGTCAACGACCATCCTTTCAAAGGAAACACTGCCTTTCTTCTCGGTAATGAGGTAACCAATCAAAAGACCTACACTTTGTATACATCTATTTGATAAGAGTTTGTGACTTTAGAATACACAGTCCTCCTTTGCTATGTGTCTGAGGTCATTCTTTACTGGGTACTACTTTGCTTTGCTATGAGTATGAGATCATCAGGGTCTTTAAATATGGAACAAAGTCTTAAA
Source organism: Brassica napus (assembly GCF_020379485.1). NCBI lineage: Eukaryota > Viridiplantae > Streptophyta > Magnoliopsida > Brassicales > Brassicaceae > Brassica > Brassica napus. Next base: position 18,495,500 of record NC_063444.1, on the reverse strand, counting down.
AAGACATTGGAGTCAAAGACTTCAAGCTATTCAAACTCTTTATATCTTGGTTTTAATGGTGTGGTACTACTCTCTCTGCATTCAAATCATTACTAAATGGCTAAAGTTTGGGATTTTTTAGGGATCAGGATTATCTGCCAAAGAGTATGAGATATGTGACTTCTTTGTCTACATTCCTCAGTATGGCTGTGGCACTGCCTCCCTCAATGTTACTGTTGCAGCTTCTATTGTCTTGCATCATTTTGGAGGTACTTTTTTTCCCTACTGTTTTTCCTTCAGATATTAGAAAGCAAGATTTATGGAGAGAATAGCTAGTGTTGATAACTCTATGAAACCATCAAGTGTTGTTGCTTGCTTTACACAAGAAGTATCATTGTTCTTGTTACAGTCTGGGCGGGGTTTTCTGAACGTGTCCGAGATGGAAGCAAATTCATAGTTGCTGATAAACCCGTTAGGCAAGGGAGACGGAATTTCTGTGCTGGTACAGAAGAATCCATCGTTGAAGAGCGGAAGCTGAGGAAAGAAAGCGCAGAAAACGGCTTCTTTGATGAAAACGGAAGCGAAACTTCATCCACCGACCTTCTGAACGGTTTGTTCCTTGACGAATAGTTGTCTTTCAATAAGGAACATAGTCTTGATTTTTTGGTTCAGATTCCGGGGAAGATCAAGACCATTCCCTTAGATATATATATATATATATATATCAATCAAGCAGAGTCAGCTCCTTCCTTAGTTTACAAAGCCTCTATAATCTTTGTTTTGCAAGTAGAGGTTGCTGATGGTTTAAGTTGATAGTCGTATCTCTTTGCTCTTGTGTTGGTATTAGTATGAACATGTTTGATGATGGTGATCGTAGTTTCTCTTTGCTCTTGTCTTTACAATTACCACATTTCCACCAGACTTGTTATCATTTTCTTATAAATATCTATTGCCTTCCTGTGTTACTGATATTCAAGTGTTAACATACTAAAACATTCCAAAACTATTCTCTTTTATTAACATCTTCAATGAACACATGAAGTTTCATATCTTCTTTGTTTTAAAAGAAAGTTATACTATCCAGTATCTTTGGTTTTGTGCATTTTTTTTCCTGGAAATTTTAAAACCAAAGCTATTTTATTAACAGAATAATAATGCCTTCAATTTTTTCCATCATGCAATAACAACTTGAGCAGCTGCCAGCCTTGCAATGGGAACCCTGCAACAACAAAATTTACATCAAATTCAAATTTTCATTTATAAAAAAAATTGGAAACTGATTAAGCAGCAAATAGAATATAAACCTGAAAGGAGAACAAGAAACATAGTCAAGTCCAGCTTCAGCAAAGAATGCAACAGAAGATGGCTCTCCTCCATGCTCTCCACATACCCCAACCTGTTCATTTTCACTTAGAATTCAATCTCAAACTCTCAATTCTATCCATGATTCAGTTTTCGATTCACAGACAAACTTTACCTTGAGGTTAGGCCTAGCCGCTCGTCCTCTTTCTGTCGCCATCTTGACCAATTGTCCTACACCCTTCTGATCAAGAACCTGATCCAAACATAAACAATGAACTATCAAGTTTCCATCTCTTGGAGAGTCAATGGAGTTGTCTTATTTCTTGTATGCATACCTCAAAAGGGTCGTGCTGTAAAATTCCTTTGGCGAGGTACATGGGTAGAAACTTGGCAACATCGTCTCTACTGTAACCAAACGTCATCTGCGTCAAGTCGTTTGTCCCAAACGAGAAAAACTCTGCTTGTTCCGCAATCTGTCAAGAAAAAGGTTTCTTCTTACTTTAGCAGCTTCATGTTTTTAAGTGTATAGTATAATAGTACATTACTACATTTTACCTCATCTGCAATGAGCGCAGCTCGAGGGATCTCTATCATTGTCCCAACCTTGTAGGTCACGGTATGACCCTTCTCAACAAACACTTTCTTTGCAACTTTCCTGATTACATCAACTTGGTGACCCAGTTCCTGTCATTATCATCCTTTCTAGTGTAAATGTTTTAACCCTTTACTTAAAAATGTTTGCAAGATGTGTTTACATTACCTGAGGAGTTCCTACAAGTGGAACCATAATCTCAGGAAGAACAGTAACACCTTGGTCTTGCATTGACGCTGCTGCTTCAAATATTGCACGAGCTTGCATCTCCGTTAGCTCTGGATATGATATTCCAAGCCTGTAATATATACAAAGTTAACCAGACTGTTCTTCTGTAATGAAGGCAGTATAATATAAACTCAGGTGCAAAAGAGAGAACCTGCAACCGCGGAAACCAAGCATTGGGTTGACTTCAGAGAGTTTCTCAATCTGTGACAAGATGAGGTCTTCTTTCATGCCTGTCTCTGCAGCTAGCTCTTGTACTATGCTGTCCAAATCACCTTCAGGGAGGAACTCGTGAAGCGGAGGGTCTAACAAACGGATTGTTACTGGTAAACCATCCATTGCACGGAAGATGCCTTCAAAATCAGAACGTTGGTAAGGAAGCAAGACGTCTAGAGAAGCTTTCCTTTGCTCTGTTGTCACCGCCATTATCATCTTTCTCACTGCTTTAATCCTATCTGCTCCAAAGAACTTAACCAAACCAAAACCAAACACAGCATCAAGATTTGGACACAAACATTTTTTAAAAAAAAAACATGAGATCAAGAACAGAGATTAAGTTACCATATGTTCGGTTCTACAAAGACCGATCCCTTCAGCACCGTTTTTCCTAGCAGCAGTCGCGTCTTCAGGTGTATCCGCATTCGCCATAACCTTTATTGATCATCAAGAACATTTGAGTTAAGGAGTGTCAAACAAGTTAAGTTTAAGAAAGTCATACACACCTTGAGACGTCTGACTGCATCAGCCCAAGACATGAAAGTCTCTAAATCAGCACTCAAAGCTGGAGGAGCCAGGGCTTGTTTCCCTAATATAACTTCACCAGTTGTTCCGTTCATTGAGATCCACTCACCTTCATTTATCGCCAAATCTCCAATCAACAGAACCTGAAATGTTTCATCCAAGCCCTACCTTGAGAAACAAGCTTCCACAAATTTTTTAAAATTAAATTTTTTGACGATCCAAAAACCTTATGGTTCTCGTCTACTCGAATCTCTGAGCAACCGGCGATGCAGCACTTTCCCCAACCGCGAGCAACAACCGCCGCGTGTGACGTCATGCCTCCTCTCGCTGTTAATATACCTTCTGCTGCGTGCATACCTCCAACATCTTCAGGGCTTGTCTCCGTTCGAACAAGGATCACGTTCTTGCCCTGAGCATGCCAAGCTTCGGCTTCCTCCGCCGTGAACACAACTTGCCCAACCGCCGCTCCTGGAGACGCCGGCAAGCCTTTCGCCACCACTTTTTCACGGTACCCCGACGGATCATGAAACTAACCCATCAAGAAAAAAACAAAACTTTCATATTGATCCTTAAACCCTAAAGGTGTAAACCCTGTTCGTTCATTTTGAGTCTAATTAGATATATTACCTGTGGGTGAAGAAGTTGATCAAGATGTTGAGGCTCCACCATTTTGATTGCAGTAGATTTATCTACAAGACCTTCACTCACCATATCAACTGCTATCTTCACCGCACCTTTACCCGTTCTCTTACCAGCTCTGCATTGCAGCATCCACAACCTCTCCTCTTGGACCGTAAACTCGATATCCTGCAGCACACGTTTGAGACCATTTTTTCAAAACTAAATATAATGCCATGTTTTCTTGATGACTACTATATGAATTTTATGTGTACTAAACTACAAACCATCATGTCTTTGTAATGTGCCTCTAAGATGTCACAGTTCTCTACAAGTTCCGCGTAAGCCTGGGGCATTAATCTTTTCATTGTGTCTAAATCTTCTGGTGTTCTTAACCCTGCCACCACATCCTCTCCCTGTCCAAAAACATATTAGTGTAAGAAGAGAAGCGGTCTTTGAGGAAGCTAAAGAGTAGAGTTTGAGAAGCCAAACCTGAGCATTGACAAGAAACTCTCCATAGAGCTTCTTCTCTCCGGTGCTAGGGTTCCTGGTGAAGAGAACACCAGTTCCTGAAGTGTCCCCCATATTTCCGAACACCATGCACTGGATGTTCACCGCGGTTCCTTTCAGTCCACTTATCTGGTTAATGCTTCTGTACTTGATGGCTCTTGGGCTATCCCAAGAATCGAACACAGCTTCAATCGCTAGCTCCAGTTGCTTTTTCGGATCTGCAGTTAACCAAAATTTTATGGAACCAAAGCCTGAATGCTATAACTTAAATCTGGGATAAAGAAACAAGAATCAAAAACCTAACCTGAAGGAAACTCTTGACCCTTGACCTGCAAGTAAACACTCTTGTACTGCTCAACCAATTCTTTGAGATCGTCAGCGCTTAACTCAGTATCGTTTTTGACTCCTTTGCTCTCCTTCATCCTCTCTAGCTTCTCTTCAAACTTGGCGTGTGGAATCCCCAACACCTTTTATTGATCAAGAGAGCAGTGAGAAAGTGGTCAGGGAGTTTTTCTTGTCGTACAAGGTATCTCAAAATGTATAGAAACAGAGGACTTACGACGTCACCGAACATGTCAAGAAACCGCCGGAAAGAATCGTAAGCGAAACGCTCTCCGCTCTTGGCTGCCAAACCGACCACGACTTGGTCGTTTAAGCCTAGGTTAAGTACAGTGTCCATCATACCGGGCATTGAGATCTACAATGAAGTCATGTTAATGTTTTATCTTCTTATTGATACATTTTCCTAAAACACTAATCTACAATTAGGGGTGTAAAATGATCTAGCTTGCTCAACTCAGCTCAGCTCATAGTTAGCTCGGCTCTTTCATGAGCTAACTCAGCTCAGCTCATTTATTATATGAGCTTCAATATGTAAACTCGAACTCAGATCATCTAGATCATGAGTTAAATAAGCTAACTCGTGATCTAAATAAAAATAATTATAATAAAATAAAATAGTGATAGAATAACTTCTATAATATTGTTCAAAATTTAAATATTAAAAAATCCAAAACATAAATATTAAATACTAAATAAAAACGAACACATGACAAAAATAAAAAAAAAACAACACCTAATATAAATTAAATCAAAGCAAAACCAATGATCTAAATCCCTATTCTTCCTCAGAGTCTTGAGTCAATTCATCTTCAATGTCTTATATGTATGTTTTACATTTTAATTTTAGAAGAGAAATATGATTAATATAGATATTATCTTTTAAGAAAATTTGGTTTGAAATTTTAATTTTAGAAGATAAATATGATAAATATAGAAATTATCTCTTTTTTACATAAAAAAATAGAAATTATCCAAATATAATATATATAAAATATATTATATATTATTGTAAGTATGAAATGAACAAGCTCATGAGTCAGTTCATGTTCATTAAAGATCGTTCATATAACTCGTGATCTAATTTAAGCTCGATCATTAAACTCATTTATTAAATGAGCTTAAAATATAGAGATCGTGCTCATGAAAAAATGAGCTGAGCGCTGAGCCAGATTATGAGCTATAGCTCATTTTGACACCCCTATCTACAATGAAGTCATGTTAATTGTTTCCTAAAATGTAAGGTGCTTTCATATTTTAAGTAAGTTTTTTTAATTAATTTATGTTTTGATAATATTTTAAGTAAAAAAGTAGTAATTTTTAATAATTATGTATTTATCTAAAATATTAGATCCTCCGTTTCATTAAAATAGACTTTATATATTTTCTATGAAAAAATTGTGATATTCGAGAAAATTAATTGATTTTATTGAATTACTATTGATTAAAAATTATTGAAAATCGAAAATTATAAAAAAAAACAAGATATTTATTAGAGTGATTTAATGTGTTTTTTTAATATGTATGAAAACACTAAAAAATTCTATATTTGTGAGACAGAGAAATTTATATTTGTGAAACAGAGGGTGTATATATGTCGGAAGCATGGGAATATTAAACTTCAATCATTCAACTAATGCAAGCCATGTGTTTCAAATCAAATCAAATGAAGTATAAACATTTGGAAGAAAAAAAAACGCGCATTGATCTCATTCGTTGATCTAAAAGATGGTTTTATAAAACGTTATGCTAACAACAAGAAGAAAATACATAGATATTTATACTTACGGCGGCGCCGGAGCGAACGGAGAGGAGGAGTGGCTTGGAGGGATCGGCGAGGGAAGCTCCAATGTCTCGTTCGATGAAGCTAAGACCTTCTAAAATCTCTTCCCATAAACCTTCTGGTAGCTTCTTGCCGGCGACCTGGTATTGCTGACAAGCCTCCGTGGATATGGTTAGCCCCGGCGGCACCGACAAGCCTATGCTCGCCATCTCCGCCAGGTTCGCTCCTTTACCTCCCAACTTTCATACAAAAACATATTTGTTATTAAGAAAATTTTGAAAAAACAGAACAACTATTAACAATGTGTGTAAGATGGTGATACATACCAAGGACTTCATGCCCTTGTTGCCTTCGCTTCTTCCCTTTCCAAAGGTGAACACTCGCTGCATCATATTTGTTGGTTTTTAGTTTTCTGGGGATTGAATGTATATTGAAGAAACGTTTGTGCAAGTTAAAGAAGACATGTATGTGTCTATATATACTAAGCTGGATGAAATAGATAAAATTGATCAATTTTATCCAACTTAATTTGACATGACTATTTAGAGCATCATTGTACACGGTCTCTTATGGTAGCGTTCTTAGGGAAATATAAGAAACTGTTTCTTAATTTTCAAGAAACTGTTTCTTAAAATACTATTTTAAGAAACAGTTTTTTAACTTTTTAGTTAAAAATTAAGAAACAGTTTCTTATATTTCTCTAAGAACTCCATCCTAAGAAACCGTGAATAATGATGCTCTTATCTATCACCTAAATATAATGTTTGCAATTTAAACTATAATAAAAATAAAAAATATTAAAAGGAGTACACTAAACTAAATTAATATAATTTAATTTAAATATTTTAAAACTAAATTTGTGTATTTACTCTAATACAAGCTTATAATTCCTTAAAGACAATCTCTTCTTACTATCAATTATTTTATTATAAAGTGAAATTTATAATTCTTATAAAATGAAATTATAATTCTTATAGATGAATGAATCATTTAAAATTCTTAATTTGTCGTGACTCGTGATACGTAATCAAACAACATCGTCATCTAGTCAAGATATCCATTCCAAATTATCCGAACCTCGAAGTGCTAAATTTTGTAGTATTATTGACCAAAATTTAAGAAACTTCCTATGGTGACTCGTCATAGATATGGCAACCATATCTGATCTCACACAAACACTTTACTATACCACCACTCTTTCTTTCCGAACATTTTCTGCTATTTGTGCTATTTATTTCTCTTTACTCAAACCCGATAAAAAATAACCCATAAAAACATAATTCTTGAAAATATTAACATTATAACAAAAAGGCATATTTCTCACTGATTTCTAAAATTAAAAAATATTAAGAAAGCATTGCAAATTTTGAAACTATCCCTTCGTTATTATATTGATATTTTAAATTATCTAATTATTACTGGATATTTTTTTAATTTGATATTCTAAGAAATAACACAAAACTGGTATAAAATTCAACTAGTTCATTCATACCATCTAAACACATGAACAACTAGCTATCAAAATTCCTGGAAGCCAAGAATTTTGATTGACGTTTTGGTTTTGTTTCTATTGCCATCATGTGGATAGTGGATCTCCCAATAGACAAATTCGTCACGGATTCTTTTGTATAATTGCGAAACGGCTCACTAATTGCACAGTGGATCTCCCAAGTGGCATAAGAATCTGAAGTATCGACGCAAAAATGTTCACGGTTCACTAATTAGGCCTTAAACCACCAAACTGGACCGATGATTCATTACAACATAACTGGTTAATGAAGTTTATTTACTATTGACTTCTCTTCATTAAAAATGATCTCATGCATTTAATCAGTTTAACTTCAAAAGTTCAATGTTTAAACAAGAATTACGGGACCAACCAGCATTGACAATCCTCTCACAAGACAAACCATGTCACAATTGCGTAATCGATTTTGTGTTCACAACTGAGAGGATCAACTGAGAGGATAAGCCAAGTATACATCTCCGGTTTACACTCCTCTACATAATTCATTTAAAAGAAAGAGAACAAACAGAGCTGCAACATCTATGGTTCAACCCCATGGCCATGATCGGTGTTGTCTTTTTTATCAAGACATATATGAAACATAAGAACGAGTGTAAGAACATGACCCAAAAGAAAGACCTAAAATGGAAGACTAACCTTTTTGGTTAAGGAAGCTGCCGGATCGGACACAGGGCTAAGGACGGCTCGAGCTTTTGTCCCACCATGCATACCGGTCTTCGTTATGCTTAACCGTTTGCAATGGATTGTACCGATTCTAGAAAGCCGGTTTGATCCATTACTCAGCCGGTATGATCGACTAGCCAATCGGCTTCTGTCGAGATGATCCGTACAGTACACTCCATCCCCCTTGAAGAGTTCTAGTGTCGTCTTCAGGATCATACTTTTCGTTTTTACATAAAACCTAAATCACTAAAATAAATATAACAAAGCTTCTCTTGAAGAGTTGTATAAGATCTACAAGAGATATATAATTGGTGTTTGATGGTGTGAGCTATTAGAGAGAGTAGAAATATGGCGGACGTTTTATAATCTATAACTCTTTTTTTTTGGTTCCAGAAACATAGACTTTATGTGATCTCTTTTATTTTTATTTTCTTGGGAGTTTATAGATTTTGGTTTGACGAGTGACGTGAGTGGATGGTATGTAGATGTGGTTATGATTAGCCAATGTGTCCACTCCATGGTTGTTCCCCTCCTCTTTCTACCAACGACCATATAAGTGGCTACCATTTAAATTGATTTCTAAGAGAAAACTTAAGTTTTGAATAAGAATCAGATTAATTATGAGGTCATACATCAATTCTGTTTGAAAAAAGTAGGTCTTATCATATTTTTTACGTGTTATTCCTTGGTTTATCTCCCACAAGCTAAGAAATTAAAGAAATAATTGAGATCGATGGAGTACGAATTGATTTACCTAGAAGTTTTTGTGGTGGTGCTCAGTGTGAATGCGACTTGCCAGGTTCCAGGAGAGGTATGTGGCCATTTAATTTAGGCCATTTCTTTCTTTTGTAACAAAATATAATTACTAAATTCACAAGCAAACACACACACATATATATATATATATATATATATATATATATATATATATATATATATATATGTATGTATATGCATAGGACTGGGCAAAAGCCCGAATCCGAAGAACCGAACCGAATCCGATCCGAAAAAGTAATACCGAACCCGAACCGAAATTGATTAAATATCCGAACGGGTTCAAAATTTTGGTATCTAGAGAACCGAAACCAAACCCGACCCGTACCAAAATATTTCGGGTACCCGAACGTATCCGATTATAGACTTATATACCTAAATATATTAATTATTTTTAGGTTTAATGTATATTAAAAACATCTAAAATATATAAGATACTTTTAAGTTGTCCAAAATATTTGAAAATATATACAAATAGTTAAAAATAAATGTCTAAGATAGCTAAAATATACTCAAAACACCAAAAATACTTGAAATATCTATTGATTCTCTATCCAAATATTCAAACCAAACCAATTTATCTGTTAATTTTAGGTATTTTGACATATGTTATTCAAATTTTTATGTAATATATTATTTTGTTTATAGATTTTGAGTTATTTAAGTATATAATAAAAATTTAAAATTTTAAAATAATTTAAATGGGTTATCTGAACTCGAACCGAACCCGCAAAGATCCGAACCGAACCGAAATTTAGAAATACCCGAATGGAGCTGAAATCTTTGACCCCGAAAATCTGAAACCCGAATAGATCTGAACTGAATCCGAATGGGTATCTGAACGCCCACCCCTATATATGCATATGAGATCATTTTATTAAATTGGAGATTCATGTGTATGTATGCCTTTAATATATATGAATACATAACATAGCTTGAAAACGTTTCCAATATCTGAACATATCTGGAAACGTATGGTCAGGAGCCAAAAAAAAAGGGGTTATAACTTCTGAATAGTCTGGAAGTGTCTTTACACATTCATGCTCGAGTTAGCTAAGGGTCCCAAAGGTTAAGTGCCTCTATGGAACCTTCTGGTGCTTTTATTTCTAAGGAAAAAATGATAACTCCAAAAACTCACCATGAAATAGTAAACTGTGACTGTCACGGGGAAGATGTGAGCGAACGTTTGATGGCTGGGATCCGGAGAGGTAACAATATAGGGTTTTGCATCTGTAATCCATCGTTTATTTATGTGATAAATGATATCATTTATACTTGGGTATCGTATTCAAATTAAAAATTGGTAGAATTAACATTGATAGTTTATTATAGCTTCACTACAAGAAAACAACAAGGATAGTGAGGGAAAAAATCGTCGGAATTTCGTCGGAATAACGTTATTCCAACGACATACCGACGAAACAAGTCCTCGGAAATAATTCCTCGGAATTTCTTCTTTCCTCGGAAATCCCTCGGAATTTTCCGACGGAATTCTGAGGAAACATATTTCCGAGTAAATTCCGAGGATCACTTGTTTGTCGGAAATCTCCTCGGAATATACCGAGGGAGAACTTCGTCGGGATATTTCCTCGGAGGACTCAATCGATCGATGCGTTTTTGGATATATATCCATCGAACGATCCGTTTATAAAAAAACGTTCGGAATATACCGAGGAACATCTTCGTCGGAATATTCCGAGGAAAATGTCCCTCAATATATTCCGAGGAACATGTCCCTCGGTATATTCCGAGGAAAGTGTCCCTCGGTATATTCCGAGGAAAGTGTCCCCCGGTATATTCCGAACGTTTTTTTATAAACGGATCGATCGATGGATATATATCCAAAAACGCATCGATCGATTGAGTAAAAAATATAATTAATTTCATCGGAATGTAAAAAATATTAATTTTTTTTTTAAAATAAAATTTTTGAAATTTAAATTCGAAAATATAAAATTAAAAGTGAAATCATATTAATTAATATTCAAAGTTTCACAAATAAAAATAAAACATTCCAAGTTTTTGGAAAAAAAAAAACTACGGGTCTGACACGTCCGGGAACACCTCGTTCGGGTACATCCTCTGCATCATCTCCATCATTTGCTGGTTCAGCCTCCTCTGTGCCTCATAGCCCGCCTGTTGAGCCGCCATCTGGGTCTCCAACAAAGATATGCAATCATCCTTGTCCTTTAACTGAGCCGTAAGTACTTCTGGATCAACTAAGGGCGGTGGTGCAGAAGAAGGAGGAACCGAACGGGTGCGACGACCCAAACCGACCAAACGTCCCTTCTTCTTTGGAACCGACTGAATAGAAAATAGCCAAATTTACAAATTTAAACCAAAAAAATAAATGAATTGAACTTTAAAAAAAAAAAGAACTTACGGATTCAACGATTTCGTTGATTCGAAACCGGGACAAGTTGGTCGAAGCCGTCGAAGCGTCATCCTCGGTTTGAAGCTGAGACACTTCGTCTACCACCTGAGTTTGGACCAGGTCGACCACGTCCCTCACAAGACCGTCATCAATCTGGCCGGTCTTCTTGTTGGTATACGCCATCCTCATTAGTGCGAGATCATCAACCGGCTCGCCATCATTTTCTTTCGCCTTGAAAAAAAACATAAATTAAAGAAACATTAGAAATTTGAAGAAATGCACAATAAATTAAAATTGTGAAACTCAAATAATTGAAGAAAAAACGGTTGAACTTACCATGCAATCTCCCAGAGTGTCAATAGATTGAGCACCCAAGTTATGCTTGTAGATGTCCTTTCCTTTACGGTCGCTCCTGCGGTTGGTGGAGTTGGTGGAAGAAGTTTCTTTCGTCTCTTCCTTATCCCAATGCGCACACAACTCCTTCCAGACCGTGTCGTTCATCGACTTTGGGACCTTTTAATAAAAAAAAAAAAATAGTTTATTAAATTAAAAAATAGTTTAATAAATTAAAAAAAATATTTAATAAATTAAATCAAACCTTATTGATTTCCCACTTCTTCTTCCACTTGTGGATCTGCTTCTCATAGTTGTCCATAACTTTATGGACGAAGTGGTGATAGATAAAGAGCGTCTCATCGGAATTCCAGTTGAACTCTTGCTGAAAAAAAAACACAATTAGTGAAAAATTTATATTAAAGATTAAAAATATAAGTAAAAAATTAGAATACTTACCGCAACCTGACGAAACCACAGAACCTGCTTGTCGGTAGGGAAGTGAGTGAAAGTCGGATGTCCCCTGTCGAGGGCCGAGTACATCATACGGTTGATCCATGCGCTGATCTCGTTCCCGGATCGGTTGAACCTAATAAAAAGAACAAACGGTTAATAATGAATCCAAATTTAAAGAAAAAAAATGTTTAATTACCATGTTTGACCCTGTCCATGTGGATACGGAGTGAGATACGGAAGATGGTCACGACCGGGCTGTTGAACCAACTCCGCAACACTCATCACTCCCGGAGGACCCGGAGGAGCAGGAGCGGATGCAGCAGCAGGAGCGAGACGAGCAGGAGCGGGTGCAGCAGAGGGAGATGTATGGTTGGAGCTGTGGGGCGAAGAGGAATCCTGAAAATGGCTGGAATCCCGAGACTGGCTCCCCGTACCACCACGACCACGACGCTGTCGAGGCCGGATCTGATCATCATGAGACCTGTAAATTAAAAAAACATATTTAATAAATACATAAATATATAAATTAATTTTTTTTCTTTTAAAAAAGTCCCAAATAATTTAATCACAAAAAAAAATTTATAGATATTAAAAATATTTAATAAATATATAAAAATAGTTCTAATAAACAAAAAATAGTTTAATAATTACAAAAAATATTTTTAATAATATATATATATATTAAAAATATTTTTAAATCCCAAATAATAGTTTTTAATTAGAAAAAAAGATTTATAGATATTAAAACATGTTTTGTAAAATCCAAAAAATCAAATTTATATACAAAAAAGATTTTGTAAAATCCAAAAAATCAAATTTATATAGAAAAATCGTTTTGTAAAATACAAAAATCGATTTTATATACAAAAATAGATTTTATAAATACAAAAAAAATAAAAAAATTATAAAAAAATTATAAATCAATTCAACAAAACAAATTATTCAACCAAATCACAATTCTAAACCTATTATACAACCAAATCACAATCCTAACCAATCACCCTAACAAAAATCTATCAAAACTACACAAAAACCTAACAAATAGAACCTAAGAGAGTGAGATAGAGTCCTTACATGATTTGTGTAAGAGAAGGGGGAGATCGCCGGAGATATCGTCGGATTTGAGGGGGAAATCGCCGGAGAGAAGAGAGGAGTCGCGCAGCGGAAGAAGAGAGAAATGGGGAAGAAGAAGTGGCTCGTGGTTATAAAACCTAGGGTCCGACGGATATTATCCGTCGGAATTCCGTCGGAATTCTAATTTTAATTTTTGCGAAATATTTGCCCGGTAAAATGAAAATATGCCGAGGAAATTCCGACGGATAGTAAAATATCCGTCGGAATTTCCTCGGAATATCCCGAGGAAATACCGAGGAACTAGTGTTTGGGGTTTCAAAACATCAATTTTTTTGCCGTATTTCATTTCTTATACCATTGTAATGTATACCATTGAGGATTCTTTGTATAGATGAGCATAAACCATGAAATAAAAAATTTCAAAACTAATTGAAAGTATTCCCTTTACCGTTCATTAAAAGGTATAAGTGTTTCTCTTATGTTGTGGGATTTCGTTCATACAATCGGAAAAGTGTTAATTATACGGTTAGGAACAAATTTTTGACTTCATAATGAACGTAAGACACTTAATAAGGGTTATATAGGTGTTATTCAAACCGCAAAACGTTGTATTCGGTTTAAAAACCCTATTACCTCGGAATTTCCTCGGATTATTCCGAGGGAATTCCGAGGAAACCCTATTCTTCCTCGGAATTCCGTCGGAAGATTCCGAGGAAATTCCGAGGAACTAGTGTTTGGGGTTTCAATACGTCAATTTTTGTTTCTAAACGGATCGATCGATGTATATATATCCAAAAACGCATCGATCGATCACTAAGATGGACGAAAGCCGTAACAATGTGATCGATCGATTAGATTATACCATCGATCGATCGAACAAAATCTCAAGCGTTCCTCGGAATTTCCTCGGAAAATCTCGTACGTTTTGTATAAACGGGTCGATCGATGTATATATATCCAAAAACGGATCGATCGATCACTAAGGTGGACGAAAGCCGTAACAATGTGATCGATCGATTAGATTATACCATCGATCGTTCGAACAAAATCTCAAGCGTTCCTCGGAATATCCTCGGAAAATCTTGTACGTTTTGTTATAAACGGATCGATCGATGCGTGTTTGTACAAAAACGCATCGATAGATGCGTGTGCGAACAAAATTATAAGGCAAAACCCGAACTTTTTGGATCAAAACCTCAGAACTCTCATCCCCTCCGATTTCTCTTATAATTCGACCACCCCCCTTTTTCTCTCTCTATAATCATCCGATTTGAACAATTTTGGGCTCTATTCCCCTTGATTTTTCGAGCTCTACCTGATTCCTACACTCGTTTTCACCATAAGACAGGTATACTCCGCGAATCTCCACATTCTCAAATCGTGTTCTTGAGCAATTTTTTGGGTTTTGTGAATTTCTTATTTCCGCGTTGATTCATTGATCAAATATGCATGAAACAGATGTTTAAACATGGAATAGAACACAATTGTCTGTGATCAACGAGTTTGGAACAGGATTTGAGATGATTTAGGGATTGAGAATTTTTTTCAATTTGGTTTTTTTTATCACAACTCTCGCTTGTTTTTTATCAAAACATATACTGCATGCATACTCACTTGTTTCAAAGATTCTATTTTGTAGAGAATGAAGCGCACGAAAACATCAGCAAAGAAGAACACACAAGAAGTGGGTTCGTCTCAGCGAGAGAAGCAAAGGCCAAAGAAGTGGGATAAGTCTGATACCACCCAGTACAACAACATGAAGAAGGTAGCCGTTCCGGCTACACAACTAGCATGTCCTGAGACGATGACAATATTGGGAATCAAATCAGACATCGAAGGGCTGTTCCAGAACATGGGTCTAGGCCAACTATGCAACCTCAACGAACCCACTTATCCGGAGTTGGTACGCCAGTTCATAGCATCCGCATACGTCAGCCATCCCGATGATAGCCATCAGGAAGGTTTTCTGGCATTCGTAGTGCAGAAAGTATACTTTGAGGTATCTTTCACAGACCTCTGCGGACTATTTGGATTGAGTGCAGGGGAGAGGACATCTGGTCTTTATTGGACTTCAGGGCTGTTGAACTTCTGGGAAACGATTGGCACAGGGGTTTATAGATCTTCTCAGGCAAAGGAGTCACTTATCCGGAGCCCAGTACTGAGATATACCACACGCCTCATTGGCTCATTGCTATACGGGACAACCACAGCCGCATCAGTCACGCAATGGGAGTTGTGCCTCCTGTACCAAGGTGTGAGGCATTTGCTACCGGCATTTGGAAACTCTACATTCCCACCAGCTACTGCCTTCAACATGGGAGCGGTGCTGGCCGCAAACTTAGCAGGATACAAGGGGAAAGTAACCAAATCAAAGAGCAGTGCATGTGGATTTGGTGCAGTGATTACTCGGATCCTTACACATGTGGGTGTAGACTGCGAGAACCATCAGGTAGCACTGGACAGATCGAACAACATTGCTTGGAACTACCCGGATGTCAAAAATCTAGTAAGTAAGGAGTTCATAGCTGGTCCCCACTCGAGGATCCATCGGGATAGTCCTTACATCTACGTATTCCAGGACCGAGCGAAGAATACACTCTACTGCCACCTGCCTCAGATCGGCCTGACTGCTCTACTTTCAGAGGTTGCAGTTGAGTTCCTACCCCCTGCTACCGCACTAGTAGACAAGCCATCCTTCTACACGCCAAAATATCAGACCAAAGGCAAGGCCGTGGATGATGATGAAGGAGAAGATGAGGCTGCACAAGCCATTCCAGATGATTCACAACCCCATCAGCTACTCCCATCAGACTCCAGCCAGTACAAGCTGCAAGAGCTTCCACCGAACGCCACTTCGCGCTAGCAACAACATTGGAGAGATCAGAGCATAAAGACAAACAACGACATGCTACACAAGATCTGGGCTGCCATTTCACGTATCAGGCCGTGTCGTTGCCAAAAGGATGATGTAGTTCATCGGGACATCTCTCCATCCAGCTCTGGTTCGGGTTCGAGTGGTACACACAGGGTAAGAAAGAGGTCTCAGAGACCCAAAGATGCAGGAACATCTGGAGCAGGAGACGAGGAGTATGAGCTATGTTTTTTTCGGTTAATTTTGAACTTAGTATTGAACTTAGTTTTTTTTTTGTTTTTTTTCTTAATTATGCGTTCGTATATCTTTTACACGGTTTCTTCGTTTTATTTGGTTGTGTTTTGAGTAGTTTTTAATTCTTATTCTGCTTTGTCTTGCTAGATAAACCAAATAACTAATATCCGAGGAAAGAGGTTATATCAAGTGTTCCTCGGAATTTTCTCGGTATTTCTTTAAAAAAAAAAAAAAAAAATCAATGGTAGTCTGTTTCCGAGTCATCATCACCAGATGAATCTGAATCTGGATCTTGGTGAAACTCTCCAATCACTGGTTCATCCTCTACGTGAACGACGGCTTCCTCTCTGAAGTCGGTTAAATCGACTACAAGGCCAACTCCAGCTAAATCTTCTGCTGCACTTAAGTTGCCGGATGTGCTTGGTTGTAGTGGGTCTTCCAGCTCAGAACTTCCCTGAACTCGGCCTCTCGGGTTGAGTCTTGTAACAGTAACCCATGGATCATCTCTGTTCCTTACCCGGGGGTACTTGATATAACAAACCTGTAACATTTAGAAAAATTATAAATTAATACACATGATGATGAATCATTCTGAATAATTAACATTTAATTACCTGATCGGCCTGAGAAGCAAGAATGAAAGGATCATAATATTGCAGCTTTCGCCTCGAATTTACTGATGTAACACCAAATGCATCTGTTCTCACACCTCGATCTGGAGTGTTGTCGTGCCAATCACAAAAGAAAACAGTACAGCGCAATCCAACCATGCCCAAATACTTGATTTCCAAAATCTCATGTATGTGTCCGTAGTATACATCATCTCCTAATGCAGAACAAACGCCAGCATCATAAGTCGTACTCGATCGTCTCTTCTTCTGAGTTGTGAATGCATATCCTCGAGTACAAAATCTCGGATATGACTTCACAACAAAGTTTGGTCCAACGACCATCTCACGTATCCAATCGTCAAATGTTTCACCTCTGGCCAAACCAGCAGACACCTATTAATAGCACATATATATATATATATATATATGTTATATCAATAAATGTGAATTAGTAAAAATATGTGATAAAATATATTTTAATTTGTTTAAAGCACTCACATAAGTAAACATCCATCCAGTAAATTCTATCTGCTTCATTTCTTCTAGTTCGTCCTCTGTGGCGTACCTATACTCGAACCGCTTTTCTGCCATGAAAATCCTGTATATGATGACAATAATGTAATTAATTAAGATTTAAATTTCAACTTGTTAAAATAAAAATTTGTAAGCTAATTTATCTACCTCTCATATTGAAGAACGTCTTCGCAGTTGGTGAGCAAATATGTTTGCAAATGACTGCGCTCCTGCTCAGTAAGTCGACGGTCCTTTGGTTTTCCGCTAAGTCATCCAACGTCTGTGAAAATGTCTGGAACCGTAACATGATATGTTGCCCGTTCGCCCCTATCATCATGCCGAGCAGGTCTTCTGTTTTTGGTCTGAACTTCTGCTGGAAAGTAGTACTCGGGAAAGTTTGAAGTTTATTCATTGATCATCTGTGCGACTATAGAACCTTCCACCCTACTTAAATTTTTCACCATCTTCTTCAAATGGAACATATACTGCTCATACAGATACATCCATCTATACTGCACTGGACCACCAAGTTCCAATTCTCTTGCCAAGTGAATAACAAGATGCTCCATAACATCAAAAAATGAGGGAGGAAATATCTTCTCAAGGTTGCACTGAATCACGGCTATGTTAGTCTTCAAATTTTCAATACCTTCAAGAGTCACTGATCTCGTGCATAAATCGCGGAAGAAACCACTTAGTCCTGCAATTGCTTCATGAACATTTCGTGATAATAGTTCCTTGAAGGTGAACGGAAGGAGGCGTTGCATCATTACATGGCAATCGTGGCTTTTCAAGCCAGTAAACTTTCCTTCCTTTCTGCCGATACAGTTACGTAAATTTGATGCGTAACCGTCTGGAAATTCCACATCGTTTGAAATCTAATCAAAGAACGCATCTTTTCTCTCTGCATCAAGTCGGTATATGGGAAAATGAGCCCTACCATTCTCATCAACATGAAGTTCTGAACGAGCGCATATATCGACTAAATCCAGTCTTGACTTCAAATTAATCTTTGTTTTACCTTGAACATTAAGGATCGTGTTCATGAGATTGTCAAAAAAGTTCTTCTCAATATGCATGACATCTAAATTATGCCTTAGCAGATGATCCTCCCAGTATGGCAGATCCCAGAAAATATTTTTTTTGTGCCAGTTATGTAGTTCTCCAACAGCATCTACCGGGAAACGCTCATGTCCACCGACGTCTGGCGTCCTTTCTGCACCAATTTCTGGAGGTGGACTGTCAAACACCCTCTTGTTCTTCGTAAAAAAATTCCTACTCCTACGATATGGATGATCAGGTGGTAGGAATCTCCTGTGACAGTCAAACCAACACGTTTTCCTTCCGTGTTTTAGTTGGAAAACATCATTGTTATCTTGACAATATGGACATGATAGCCTTCCATGCGTTGTCCATCCAGACAACATACCATATGCTGAAAAATCACTTATTGTCCACATTAGTACTGCCCGCATTTGAAAGTTTTCTTTACACGAAACATCATATGTTTCAGCACCTTGAGCCCATAGTTGTTGCAACTCATATATTAGTGGCTGAAGAAACACATCAAGTGATCTCTTAGGATGCTCTGGTCCGGGAACGAGAATCGAGAGAAACAAAAACTCTCGTCGCAAGCACAAATTTGGGGGTAGGTTGTATGGTGTAAGAATGACGGGCCATAGAGAATAATATCTTCCACTCTTGCCAAACGGACTGAAACCATCAGTACATAATCCAAGGTAGACATTTCTTCTCTCATACGCAAAGTCGGGATACTTTGATTGGAAATGCTTCCACGCTTTTGCATCTGAAGGATGTCTGATCTCACCATCTGTTGAGTGCTCCGCATGCCATCTCATTGGTTGCGCTGTGCGTTCAAACAGATACAACCTCTGCAACCTTTCTGTCAAAGGTAAATACCACATCCTTTTATATGGCACTGGAACTCTTCCACTCGTATCTTTATAACGAGGCTTTCCACAAAATTTGCATGTAACACGTTGTTCATCCGCCCTCCAATAAATTATGCAGTTGTCGCTGCATACTTCTATTACCTGATACGATAAACCAAGACCAGCTACGAGTTTCTGAACCTCGTAGTATGAACCAGGAGCTACATTATCCTCAGGTAGAATACTTTTTACAAAATCAGCAATCGCATCCACACAGTCTTCAGCCAAATTATAATCTGTTTCAATGCCCATCAATCTTGTAGCAGATGATAAAGCTGAATGACCATCTCTGCAACCTTCGTACAATGGTTGCTTTCCAGCATCCAACATATCATAAAATCTCCTAGCTTTTGCATTGGGTAAATCTTCCCCTCTAAAATGATCATTTACCATCTGCTCAGTACGTACACCATAATCTACATCCGTTCTAATTGGTTCTTCTAATCTAACCACTGGCTGAGGTTCGCTAGTACTACCATGTTCATAATCAGTTTCCCCATGATGATATCAAATTTTGTAACTTCGTGTAAACCCACTCAAATATAGATGAGTCCAAACATCTCACTCTTTAAGAACCTTTCTATTTTTACAATTAGAGCAAGGACATCTTAACATACCTGTTTTTGCTTCCGGTTGTCGGTGAACTAACCCCATGAATTCGGTTATACCTCGTTGGTATTCTTCCGTAAGCAATCTCGTGTTCGGCTCCAAATGAGGTCAATCGATCCAAGAACGAAAATAATTTGAAGAAGACATATTTTTTATGAATCAAATTCGTGTGTAAATAGAGTAAGAGGGAGGATGAAGATATGGAGTGAATGAAGAGGAAGAGGAGTGCTTGTATTTATAGTTTAAATCCTGCCGACAGACCGAGGAAATTCCGACGGAATTCCGACGCCAACGGCTAGTTCGTCGGAATTTCCTCGGAATTTTGTAAAATCCCCCAACGGCTCTCCAACGTCTATAATATTTCCTCAGAATTCATCGGTTTTTTCCGAGGAACACATATTTCCTCGGAATTTCCGCGGAATATTCCGACGGATTGATATTTCCTCGGAATTCCGTCGGTATATTCCGAGGAAATTCCGAGGAAACCAAATTTTGTGTTTCCTCAGAATTTCTTCGGAAATTCCTCGAGATATTCCGAGGATTTCATTTTCCGTCAGAATGTCCGTCAGAATATCGCTGTTTTCTTGTAGTGCTTATGCAAATAGTCGTCCTAATATTACGTGTATACGCACACCAATTAACCTGATGTGCACACTACCACAATTGAATGGTATGTCGAGTTACCATTTTAGGATCGAATCCACAGAGACCAACGATTACACTTTATCTCTATGGGATCAATACTTAGCTAAAACAATGATGGGTTTTGAGATTAAGGTATCGTAACAAGAAAGTAACAAATTCGTTTAAGGTTTTCAGATGATTAAGAGAGCTAGGTTCATGGTGATTCATTGGGATACTTAGGACCATGAGCCACACAACTATTCAGGAAGACAATACGAGCCAATCTAGAACTTGAACAATTTATAAACCTATTGTCGTGGTGTTTACCAATTTATCAAGCAACCCTAATGCCTAAACTGTCGTTTGGATCAGAGAATGATGACAAATATTAAGCTCAGATTCAATTGGTTCACGATTTGCCTTAACATCAGCTTTCGTTGGCTAAGGACAAATCGCATATCTATGCTTTTTCCAGCAATTTAAGATACTTTTGATGATTAGATTAAACCTATGATCAGATGTTGAATGGCCAATTTAACACAAGCAGTAAGTATATCAATAGATAAAGATATCAAAGAACAATAATTCTATTTGTGTCTAACTCATTGATCCATGATCCCTAACACCCTAAACCTAACAAGTGACTACTCAGCCATAAACAGAGAAATCACAGAGACAATAGATGAAGAAAACATGTTGGATCAATAAATAAATAAGATAGGGTTCAGGAATCTTCTCAAGAATGTCGAGATCCTTCTCCCTTTACGAGATATGAAATCGCAACAATGGAACTTAGAGTTTGATTTCTTCTCAAAAACTAGTGTAGTAAAATAATAGAAAATAAAAAAAAAGATATATGCAGGTCTCTGGATGCAGGAAATAAAATTGGGATGATTAGGGCAAATACCGAAATATTAAAAGTTTCCATAAAAATCTCTCCCGCAGGAACATACACTCGGGTTGCTCCGCACGCTCGAGAACAGCCTGCAAGGTTGTTCCGCTCGTGAAAGACTTCAATTCGGGTTCTTTCTAATTCTTTTGTTCCAGCTAGTCCATCTCTCATTGAATGTAACTCCAAACCTGTAATGACTCGAAAAAGACTAGAAAGACTCGATAAAGACTTGAAAACCAATTAAAAAACATATATACAAGATGTAAAAAACACCATATATCACCGTCCAAGTTAATTTATATGAATTGTTGTAACTTGCGTCATGAAAATAATGATTTATGCATTATTTTCTACATAGATTTGGGTCTATGCATATAATACCATGCGGAAGTCGTCCATTAAGGAATGCATGGATATGCGCTAAGGAATAAAAGGTTAAAAGTATTTCCCCAAGATTTTATGACACCCTTTTGTGACAAGTTTGGGAAAGGATTAGAGAACTGAGCAGACAAATTAGATATACCGATCCAGAAAGAAAGGAGTATTAATTTTTATTTTTTATGTTTGAAAGGAGTATTAGACTTTGGTTTTGAACTTTTGATACTTTTCTTCTTTGAATTGCTAATTGTCAATTTTGTTTTACTCGTATCTTTTCAAGGGTTACAAGTCTGACCATTCACATATCACAAACACCACACATTCTGTCATATACAACAACACACAGAAAAGACAAAGCAATTACGTGACCACATTCTCCCTTCATGTCCAACAATCATATTTTGACCCGGAATCCATCCCAAACGGCGATTGGATGTTTTTATATGCTGAAACCGGGTTCGAATTTTCCAAAACCCAATACTGCAGGTTAGTCATTAGATTTTGCATTGATAAAAAGGGAAGCCGAGAAATCGAGATTTGTTTTGATGCATCATGTTTCATGAAAAAAGCAGTAGATTAAAACGTAAAAATAAATAACTTTCTCAAGTGTGGTTATATTGCCACTGTAATCTTGCTCTTCCTCCATGCCCAATAGTTAGCTCTTATAGGATCAACACGACACAGAATGGTACACACCAAATTGGCCAAGTTAGTCTCTGGTTCTTCATTAGCTAGAGCTTTCACCGAGTCTCTATGCTCGTTGGTTGGTCTCAACCCATCGCACAGAAGATCCAAAAGGGTGCTCAGAGCGAATCCATGGAAGCAGTCCGTGCGTGAGAGAACTTTCAAACAGACTGAGGAAACACTTGGATCACTAATCCAAGACTCTGTGTCGTCTTTGTAAAGGGCTTTCAGGTACCTCCAAGAGCTCTCGTTCCCGGGATTTGCTAAAATGGCTTTGACTGTGTAGCTTACTTCAGATTCTCTCATGGCTTCTAGGCCTCCCAACGAAGGTGATCTAGTTATAACGTAATACCTCTGCAAGATTTAAAAAGAAGACTGAATTGCCAATGATAATTTGGGAAACATAATTTAGCATGTGTATTGATGAATCATATTTACCTGATTCCATGCAGAGTTGTTAAAGACGTCAGCTTCAAGGAGCTCGTGGCAGTAGTTAAGCTCATTTTCCCATCCTCCTAATGCTTGTAGCGCCCACTGCAGATTGTTTCCCAACATCAAGCAAAGATGATAACATCCATAGTAAGTTCTTTAAACAAGGTTCTGAGATTAAAAAACCTGCCTATGTGATTAAGCATGATAATGTACATTGTTTCCCAAATCAAGCAAAAAGATAATACTATAAACATCATCAAGTGAGTGAGTTATATTATGTTTTGAGATGACAAACCTGCCTATGTGACCAAGCATGATAATGCTTGGCATCAAGTGATAGTACCCTCCGAGTAAACTCAAGTTCCTTTCCTGCAACATCAGGACCCAGTTTCTCTGCAACCCATCGTCGATGATGCCTAGAACAAAAGGAAAAAAGTTAGAGCAGAACCATTGATCATCAAAAATCAAAGCAAACAAACGAAGGTTGTTAACTTACTTAAAGCATCAGATAAGCTAACACTAAAGAATTTTCATCTAAATCTAGAGAAGCATGAACAAAGGAACACATGTTTAAAATTCTAAAGACACTATTGAAAGAACTTTCATGAACAAACCAAAGAGACAAAAAAGGTATGAACTTTTTACCACAACTGGTAGTTCTTAGAGTTATCCTCAGCAATGCTTTCGATGAACTTGAGCTCTTCATACAAGTCGTTATTAAGCTCCTCGAGTACTAAGCGCCTGAAGTGCCACACCTTCAAAAAGTTACAATCTAATCAAATCCAACTCTTTAAGAACAGTAGTACTAGGGCAAAAGAAGAAGGATCAGTTACGGTGTAGTTGCCCGAGTTTAAGCGGAGAGCTTCTTCCGTGAGTCGCAGCGCGCGAGCAGAACGCTCGTCGGAGCGGTAAATCGCCCGGAAGTAATCCATCGTCTCGCGGAAGTCTTCCTTGTAAGCGATCCGAACCACCGGGTTCGGACCATCGTCCTGAGTCAACGGGACAACGTCAGACCACTCCGGGCGCTCGCTCAGTGGCACGGTTGAGTCGGAATCCATGTTTCCTCCCTTTGCACACAACTGATCGAAATCAAGACGATTCAAATTAGGGTTCCGACTTGGATCCCTAATCTAAGAGAGTGATAATTTGAGGAGTATTAGGGTGGGTTTGAGGATGTGAAGAAAGACAAAGTAATTGGACAAGGACACAGACCTCAAGAACTAGATCTCAGTGTAAGAAGCCAAGGACCTTCGATTTGGAAAAATAGCTTTTTATTTTATTTTTTTTATTTTAAACAACAATACACCTCCAAAATTAAAATAACTAAAATAGCATTTTTTATTTTGAAAATTTTAATTTTTTTATATTCTTAAAAATTTAAAATCATATCCCCAAAACTCCCCTCCTCGACTCTAAACCCTAAACATTAAATAATAAACCCTAAACCCTAAACCTTGAATCCTAAACCCTAAACCTCACCCCTTATCTCCAAACCTTAAAATCTAGATTAATTAACTTTATAATTATAAATGTATATTTACTTTTTTTGATAAAACATTTAAATTTATTTTTATTATTTTTATTTTTATAGTCTATATTTGTGACAAACACTTTTTTAGGTCTATCCTATGAAATTTCTCACGGTAATTTACTAATTTTTCTAATCATTATTATAATACGGGTAATTCTCTCAAATAGACATTTTTAAGTTTTTGTCACAAAAAATAAACTTCAAAAACAAATGACCAAAATACACTTTTTTATTTTAAAAATTTTAATATTTTTTTAGTTTTTAAAAATTGAAATTCTATCCCAAAACCCCACCCTTTGACTCTAAACCCTAAACTCTAAATCATAAACCTTAAACCCTAAATTCTAAACCTAAACCCAAAAACACACCTATTAATAAAATATTTTGGTCATTTGGATCCTTATGAACTATATTTGTGACAAAAACTTTTTTAGTGCTATCATAAGAAATTTTTCTAATAAATAATTTTTAGAATCTTTATAGGTATACATTGGTTCATCTAGATATATAATATTTTTTTTTTATTAAAATAACCATGTTGATCAAAAATATAATTAAACTACCTATAAATTCATTATTAATGTTCTTCATTATTTCCTTAAATAAAAGTTACTGAATTGCCTATTGTGGCTAAAGTATATATAACAATTAATAATTTTGAATAAGATTTGATAAAAATTAATATCTCTTCTATCATAGTTTTTAAATTTTAAAATAAATTAAACAACCATACTAACCATATAATAAAAAAAATATATTTTTCTGTTTATGTTATTTTTTGAATTTTAAAAAAATAACTATAAATTACTAAAACTGTTATATCGTTTTTACCATAAAAATAAAAAAAATATTTTAATTTAGAAATTTAATTTGAACATTTTTTTTGATAAAACTTTGAACAAATATTGACAACTTAATTTTTTTAAGTTATAAATTACTAAAACTATTAGTCCCACAATGAAAATTTTGTTATAAGTAATTTAAAGTTTTTATATAAAAATTACAAATGATAAAACAAATGGCAATTCTCTCAAATAACCATTTTTAAGTTTTTGTCACAAAAATAGTTATTTTTAAGTTTTTGTAACAAAAATAGCCCTCAAGAAAGAAAATGATCAAATAGCCCTTTATTATTTTGAAAATTTTAATATTTATTTTTTATTTTTTAAAATTTGAAACCTTATCCCCAAAGCTCCGCCCTTTAACTATAAACCCTAAGTCTATATTAGTTAACCCTAGGGTAAAAATGTATTTTTATTCTTTAATAAAACTTATTTCGGTCATTTTCTTTATTGAAGGCTATGTCTGTGAAAATAAACGAAAAAACTATCCTAAGGTCGGAATAATAAGGTTTTTAGCAATATTGATATTGATCCGAGGGATACCCTCAAAACAGCTGAACTGGAATTAACACTTTGGGCTGAGGCTCAGGTTATAAGGGATCAGCGAGTGGCACCAGATATACATATTAATTCCATTCAAACGAATTCAGGAAGATGGTGTTTTACAGACGGCTCGTGGAAAGATAAGGATTTGTTCTCAGGGCAAGGCTGGTATAGTACTTTATCAGGCTTTGATGGTTTGTTCGGCGCACGAAATGTCCGTGCATGTTTATCACCTCTCCATTCGGAGATGGAGGCATTGATATGGGCAATGGAATGTATGAAGAGTTTAAGACAGGTTCATGTTACGTTTGCAACGGATTGTTCTCAGTTGGTGAAGATGGTTTCGGAACCCGAGGAATTGCCAGCATTTGGACCCTATCTAGAAGATATTAAGCTTTTGAGGAGCAGTTTTCTCAACTCAGACATCGTTCATGTACAAAAGACGGCGAACCAAAAGGCGGATAGCTTAGCACGCAGTGCCCGGCATCAACCATCTTTCGTCGTACACATGGATGCAGAGTTTCCAATTTGGTTTACAGAGTCAATATAAGTTTGTAAATTGTTTGCTGTCAAAAAAAAAAAAAACTATCCTAAGGAACTTCTCTAAAAAAACATACGAATAAAAAACATCATTTAATATATATTAATATTAAAAATATATGATATGTATGTAAATATCATTTAAATTTAATTATATATCATACCAAATAGAAGAAAAATATTGTTTGGATTAATAAACTTTATTTATATGTTTGCACCAATATAATTATATATGTATAATTAATGACTTTTAAATTATTCAATATATATTTTTATTTCATAATATGTAAAAAAATATAATACATAAAATGATTTTTATATATATAATGTTCATTTTGCGCAAGGCGCGAATTATAACCTAGTTATACATTATAATTTTCAATAATTTTATTAAATACCAACTAAAATCATAACTGATTTCTTCGATATCCACAAACACAATTTTTGTGGTTAATATCGGTTATGCGTTTTGGAACAATCACAAAAAACGCTATAAATCATTTCAAACCGCTCTAAACCTCTTAAATTCAAGAGATGGTTCGAGCTACCGTTTTGCGTTGCAGACGGTTACATGACGGTAAAATATATATTTTTAAAACTATATAAATATAAAAATAAAAATATTTTATTAATATTTTTAATTGAAATAATAGAAATACTAATATATATATACATATATATTATTTTAATTTATATTATAAATTTTTTATAAAATATTTTTTATAATCTTTTAAAAATTTAATAATATAATTTTTATAAACATATTTTTATATTTATTATGATAATATACTTTTTAATATATTATAATTCTATAAAATGTAAATATTGTTAATTTATTATTTAACTATTGCTGCATTTGGTAGTTAATTATTCATAAGTATCCCGTAAATGCAGTAATTTCTAAACGTAATACCAGTCGCACAAATTTTTTAATAACGTTTAAAACTGCAACCACTCGCATCCGCAAACGCTCGTAACTATTACAGTTACACCAGTCGTGCCCTAAATGAGGGGCTCTCCTCCCTTTCAGAGGGAGATCTGTTCGATACTTTTTCATTCACCTTCAATCTTTCAGAAGGATGATATGAGTTATCTTTTTGTTTGTATAATAATTTTCGATCAATGGAACGATTTGTCTTTTTATTTTTGGCAAATTTTATTTTCGCTTGACGAATTTCGGTGTGTTTCAATCCGAATTGAAAATGTTCTTTGGGTTTTATATATATATATATATTACTAGGGGTTGGCCTGTCCTACGGATGGGTGAGTTTACACTAAAATTATTTTATATTAAAATATAGTTTAGTTTTATAAAATATTTGAATTTTACTTCATACTGAAAATAATAAATGTATTTATATTTTAAATTTTAATAAATTTTATTGATTTGAGTTGAAAAGACAACTAACATTTTTTTTTGTTTGAGAACACAAAATTATTAGATTAAAAGTTCAATGAAAATGCAATGATTTATATTTTGCTATTTGATTTCTATTTCAATTTGATATAGTTGAAAGAAATCTAAAATAAGAATAAATAATTTTGTTTAATTTCTAAGAGTATTAGATTTTAATATTATTACAATAACTAACTTTTCACAATAATAAATTAATGCACCCACCTCCAAGCAAAAACAATTGAAAATCAATGGTAATGTGATAAAGTTATAAGAATTTATATTTTAAAGTAATATATAAATAGTTTCAATAGTGTCATAAATAATAAATAGTATACACTATGTAACAATAATGATATTTTATAATATATATTTGTTTCAGTTTATATTAAATTTTTAATTTATAATGAAATTATCTTTAGTTTTTACTGGTTTACTAATTATGTTTTGTAAATTATTTAGCATTTGTTGAACTTTTTATAAAAAAAAATTGTTGAAAATTTTGTTCATGCTATTTGAAAATATTATTATAAATTAATAGTGTTATAAATTAGTAAAGTATTACATTTCTAGCAGAAATTTACTTGAGTTTCATATCCTATCATATCAAAAAACTTAGGCGTTAGTCGGGTTCCCTCCGGGGTGTCCGGATTACCTGGATTATCAAAAAAAAAATTACTTAAATGTAGCGTAACCATTAATAATCTGGATATTAAGAAGAACCAGACTGCATACAAATGTTACAGAAAATTGTTTTCCTCTTCGAAGACTAAACCTAAAGGAAGTAACTAAACTTTTTAATATTTTCAGTGTTGGCTGTATTGAATGAGAGTATATAATTCCTATCTAATCAAACTTCTCATTCTTATTATCTCAAATATTTCAGTTTTGATTTCCTTCTGAATAATGAAGGAGGAAAGAGTTTGTTAAACCAGAACATATCCGAGAGTGAAGCTTTCGAAATTGTAGTCCGGAAAAGAGAAGCTTATAATCTAGTGCTTGTTCATCCTCTGAAACATGACATTAAAACAAACTATAATCAACAAAAGTTACACCTAAACCCAAAAACATAGAGAAAGTGTAAGCAAATAATTTTCTTTAAAAGAAGTGTAAGCAAAGAAGAACTCACTTAGAACTTGTGATCCTCTCTTGTTATCCGCAAGCGGGTATATCTCTTTGAGCAGATAATGGGAAAGTGAACATAAGGGTATATACAGATGGTACCATGAGACTCACGCAGGCCATTCATGGACCCATGCACGCACAAGAAACATGATATTGTGCTCGAGACCAGATAGAAAACAAAGCCGTAAGATTTAAATACCCAATCGGATGGAGAATCAGACTTGGTGCAGGTTACTGCTATATTAATGTAATGTGATATTTAAAATTAAACAAAATTATAACGAAAATGATTGTTGCCTGCTTATATATTCTACACTAAAGATTGATCTAGTACATTAAGTACAAAGTTACATAAAAAAAAATTAAAGACTTAACGTGAAGATGAAATATTACTTGCTTTAAAAATCGTGGAAAAATGTAGTTATCTTAACACACACACAATGATAATAGTATAAGTAAAGATGAAACATTTTTTTCCTTCTTGCTGCTGTCTTCTCTAACGCTCTTTTTTTTTTGTGTGGATGGAGACTTAGATTCATCATTAACAGAACCATGGTTCAAAGTCCCTGAGTTACTTATCATCTCTCCACTTCTCTCTTTACCAGACCAAATCTTCAAGAACACTCTGGAAACACCCAACATCATCCTTTCATCAGTTTCCCTTTATTGTTCTTTTGTGGTTGATTCTTTGTGAGGCATCAATTCTCTAATTTGCCTCTCAGTGCTCTTATATCATCTGTGTCACAACACCTATGTCGGTTTTGGTGTTTCTTGATCTTGAAGTTGGGCGATCTCTCACATAGTTTTCCCCGCTTGATGATGAACCATAGTTGTTAGCTCTTACAAGTTCAGAGCAGAGCACTTATCCACCACTCGCATTGGTAACTTCTCGTTTTGAACAGCATGTGCGCAAGCGTCCACCCATAACTTCCTTCAGTCCATTAACTTAGCTCCAATGGCGTTCTGATGCTCTGAACCCAAGTATAATCGCCCCCGCAAGAAGACACGTAATCATTCCTCGACACTCTAGAACCGAACTCCAAATCAGAAAACAAAATCTTGTGATTCTTTGTCAAGAAAGGTTTAGTAGTGTATAACAATTCTTCTTATTTCACAAGTAACGTTGGCTGTTGCCATATATACAAGTACGTCAAATACCCTAAACCCTTATACAAGTCTCGGGTCATACAACATATACAACGGCCCAAAATTGTCCAATACCCCCCCCCCCCCCCCTCAAGATGGAGTGTGGAGGTTACAAACACCCAGCTTGAGCAAGAAAGCTTCAAATTCCCGTCGACCAAGCGCCTTTGTCATGATGTGTGCAAGTTGTGATTTAGTTGAGACATGTTTAGTTGCGATCGTACCTCGTATAATCTCATCACGAATGAAATGGCAGCCATTGCCTACATGTTTGGTGCGAGCGTGATAAACGAGGTTAGCTGCCAAGTTAATAACAGATAAACTATTTGAGTAGAGAACAATAGGGTCGGTACATTCAATCCCCATCGCCGGACGTATCTGTCTGAACCAAAGAAGCTCACTAACTGTGTCAGCCATCGCCCTATATTCGGCTTCACACGAAGATCGCGAGACAACGTCCTGTTTCTTAGTCTTCCAAGATACAGGAGAACCACCCAACTGAATAAACCAGCCAGTGAGAGAACGGTTCGTGATCGGACAAGAACCCCAATATGAGTCACACCATGCGGTAAGCTTTAATTCTGTATCTGCTCGAAGAAGTATGCCTTGTCCAGGACTATTCTTCAAATAACGCACGACTCGCAGAGCGGCATTCCAGTGTTCTTCCTGTGGAGCAGTCATAAACTGAGATAGTATATGAATAACATACGAGAGCTCTGGTCGAGTCACGCCTAGATAGATAAGACGACCTACAAGCCTACGATACCGAGATGGTATCTGCATATCATTGTCCTTAGCAAGTGCAAGCTTGTAGTTCTGTTCAAACGGAAATGCTACCGGTTTAACGCCAAGGAGACCAGTTTCAGTTATTATGTCGACTGCATATTTCCGCTGACACAGGTAAATACCGGTGGGTTTGCGAGATACCTCAATGCTCAGAAAATACCTCAATATCCCAAAAATCTTTCATGTGAAATTTGGTGTTCAAGTACTGTTTGAATTCAGTTATAACCCCAACATCATTCCCAGCAATAATCAAATCATCAACATACACAAGTACGTGCAGTCGGACTCCGGCTACCGCATAAACAAACAGAGAATAGTCTGATCGATTCTGCCAAATCCATATTCTTTCAAAGCAGCTCCGAGTTTAGCAAACCAGCAACGGGGAGCTTGTTTCAAGCCATATAAAGATTTTCTCAGGCGACATACTCTCGTTTTGTCGTTGGTACGAAATCCCGGTGGAAACTACATATAAACCTCTTCTTCAAGGTCGCCATGAAGGAATGCATTGCACATCCATCTGATGAACTTCCCAATTTAAAGAAGCCACTTGCTGAAGAAATGAATGAACTGTGACCATCTTTGCGACTGGAGCGAATGTCTCGTTATAATCGATCCCTTCTGTTTGATGATTGCCAAGAACCACCAAACGAGCTTTGTAACGCTCAATCGTACCATCAGCTCTGAATTTTATTTTAAAACCCCATTTACATCCAAGTGCTTTCTTACCTGGAGGCAAAACTTCGACTGTCCAAGTACCTTGCTCTTCAAGGGAATCGATTTCTTTGGTAACAGCAAATCGCCTTTTCTCATCAAGTATTGCTTCTGCATAGCTTCTTAGTTCGATAGCCGAAGTGATAACAGAGAGAAATGCTTGATAAGTATCAGAAAATTGTGCACTTAAGAGGTAATTATCCAGAGGATACCGCGTAGTTGATGGCGGTGGATTATGAAGCAGTGTAGCTACATAATCAGCAAGTCGCGTAGGCTGCTTCTTCACACGCATACCACGACCAAGGAGCTCAGGTTCCGGTTCTATTTCGACTGTGGCTGGTGTAGTAGCCACAGAAGTATCAGTCGCTAGAAGCGAAGAAGGAACATGCTATTCAGGAGAAGACAAAACCTCAGGAAGTTCAACCGGAACCTATTCAGTAGTTATAGGCACGATTGCTTCGTCTGTAGGTGGAGAAGTAGTAGATGGTATATTCTCTGTATCTGAAAATTCAGGCTCGAACAAATCAGCTATATTTAGCTGCTTAGCCTCGTCATGAATCAAAGAAGGCGACTGTAATGGCACCGGAAACGCAAACTCAGTCTTGAGAAACACTACATCCTGTGAGACAGAAATGATGCCAGTTTCAAGGTTATAAACACGCCAACCCTTTTTAGCAAATGGATATCCCAAGAATATAGATTTGTTGCTGCGACTTTCGAATTTGTCACCGCGATGCTTCTGATTGTGTACATAACACACACAGCCGAAGACTCGAAGATGGTCTAACGGTGGCGGTCTTTTGTAGATCATCTCGAAAGGTGTTTTCCCATTAAGCAATGCTGTTGGTGTGCGATTTATCAGATAACCTGCTGTGAGAGCGCAATAACTCCAAAATTCGGTGGGAAGATTTGCTTGAAACCGCAGTGCGCGAACAGTGTTGAGAATGTGTCGATGCTTCCGTTCGATCCTACCGTTTTGTTGAGGTGTTCCAACACAGCTTGTCTCATGAACAATCCCATGTTCAGCGAAATTTTTTGAGAGACAAATAAATTCTGATCCGTTATCACTGCGAATCGTTTTTACTTGTGTTGAAAATTGTCTTTGAACAAGAGCAATGAAGTTTCTGAGATGTGTAGGTGCTTCACGTTTTGTAGGCAGAAGATAAATCCACACTGCCCGTGAAAACTCATCAAAAATAGTGAGAAAGTATCGAGACCCACATACAGCAGTAGTTCTGTATGGACCCATAAATCACAGTGAACCAATTCAAACGCAAAGCTCGTCTTATTAATACTTAAAGGAAAAGAATCTCTTGTTTGTTTTGCTCGAATACAAATCTCGCACTTCTTGAAATCAAAAGTACTAGTATTAAAATCAGAAAACTGCAACATCTTCAGGGCTTTAGAGGATGGATGTCCAAGACGGCCGTGCCACACATCAGACGAGAGTGATCCTGAACTCTGTGTTGCTGCCGCCATTGCCATACCTCTGAAAAAATAAAGACCATTCTCCTGCTCACCCACACCAATCAGCATCCTCGTAATGCGGTCCTGGAGAATACAAAGTCTGTCAGTAACTTGAGCAACACATTACACATCCTAATTAACTGAGAAACCAAAATCAGATGGAATTGAAGGCCATCTACATAGAACACTTCCTCAAGACTTAGAGAAGAACCCAACCGAACTTTCCCGTGTTTAGTTGAGGTAGTAAAACGACCCTCATGCAGATTTATCAGAACCAGAGCCATATCATTAATATCAGTCAGATACTCAAACGTTCCAGTCATGTGATTAGTGGCACCTGAGTCAATAATCCAAGATTCCATAAAGCTCGTACCTGTTCTGTTTTCTGAAGGTGGAGCTTTCCTTTCATTCAGCATGTTCACCAGGGTTTTCCATTGATCATCATTCAGACATGTGATGCCCGTGCGATCAGCAGAAGTAAGGACAGAGGATGAAGTTGTACCAGCAAAAACGTGATTGGCCAGATCTGAACCGCGACCACCACTTCCTCATTCTTGTGAAGCTGTCACCTGTGGGTTTGAGGTTCGAGGAGCTCCAGAGCTGGAATTTCCCCGAGAAGCGCCAAGCTTGTTTTTTTGTTTTTCTTCATACCACTCTGGATACCCAATCAACCGGAAACAGTTCTCAGAGGTGTGTCCCTTCCATCCACAGTTGGAGCTCACTTTGTTTTCGTATGAGCCTCTTGTATCATTAAGAGAGCGCGTCCGTGAGTTGGTTTGAACTGCAAAGCTCACTGCGTCAGTTTGCTCTTCGTTAAGACGACCCAAAGATTTTGACTCTTCATCTTGGATCAATGTATTATAGGCTTCCTCAAGTGTTGGCAGAGGAACCCGAGACAACAATGATGATTTCACTGGCCCATACAAAGTTTCATCCAGTCCCATGAAAAATTGATGTAGTAAAAATTGATGTAGTTTGTCTTCCTCACGTTCTTTTCTTACTTCTTCCATAGTCTTAGCTTTTTGGTAGTCAGCCAGACTTTTCCATAGCTGTGATAGATTTCCATAGTATGTCTCAATAGTGGTTCCTTTCTGTCGACAGTTTGCCAAATCTGCCTTGAGTCGTTGTACGCGCTGTCCGTTCTTGACTCCGAACCGTTTCTGGATATGAGTCCAAAGTTCATGAGCATCATCTATGTGAGACATTGTCGTTGATATGTTCTCGTCAACAGTCAGCTTCATCCATGAGACAACAAGAGCGTTGTTTGCAATCCAATCTTCATAATCCTCTGATTCTTCATTAGGCTGCGGTATTGTACCATCCGCAAAGCCAAACTTATTCCTCGCCTTCAAAGCCAATCGAAGGTTAGTGGACCACTCATCGTAGTTAGATCCACGTAGTGATGGCTTCGAGATGAGAGTACCTGGATTATCACTAGAAGTTAGGTCATAAGGAGAAATCCTACGACGTGCCGGCATGGTTGTAGTAGCAAGCACTGATTGTGTATCCATATCTTCAAAATAGTGTTGTCAATGAGTAAACCTCGCAGCGGAATGAGGAAAACTCAGGATCGATGAGTTCAAACCTTTTTGTAGTTTTAGGTTTAGAGTTCTGATACTATGTCAAGAAAGGTTTAGTAGTGTATAACAATCTTTCTTATTTCACAAGTAATGTTGGCTGCTGCCATATATACAAGTACGTCAAATACTCTAAACCCTTATACAAGTCTCGGGTCATACAACATATACAACGGCCCAATATGGCCCAATATTCTTCGGTTTTCCGAGGATGTCCGCCCCTAGGTCTTCTGGTGGAGTGCTCATGCCTTGTACATATCAAAATTAATTTTCAGTATATTTCGTTAATTTGTAGAAGTGAAATAGAGTTTTGGGTTGGTACTTGTTTTTAGGTGTTGACCTATGTGATATGTACTTTTTCAAAAAAAAACGACCTATCTGATATGTCAGCAGTGTATTTTTTTTTTGTTTATAGCTTCTCGGCTACGTGGGTGCAGTATAATAGTTGTAGACTTGGTGTTTTTTTTTTTGTAAAAAATTAGACTTGGTGGTTGTATTGGTGTGTAGATGATCTGTGTTGTTGGTGAGGTTATATATATTTTTTCAAAAGGTTATATATTTGGACTCGGTTTATTTTAAAATGTGACTTTTCGTTTGTATGCAACATTTTTTGTAATGGTTTTTTAAAGGTTTATAGGATTGTGAATTTATATTATTTGGTGAGTATTTTATGTTTATGTTTACATGTGGTCGGAGGTTGTAATATGTTTGGGAACTGTTTTTCATTGTTGGCCGGAAAGATATATGGGTAAGTGTTATAGATAATATGGTGAGACCATTATCTAAAATGGCACGACTTTGGGTTGATGTACATGAAAAATGTTAACAATCTCAGTTACAAAAAAGAAAACTTGTTAACAATCTTAAACCAAAAAATAACCAAAAAGCTTAATTGTTGGTAAACGGGCCAATTATTAATATTAACACGTAAAAAAGTTAAGGCTTGTACTTAACTTAATATGATCCGGAGAAATTCATAATACTTTAAGATCTAGTAGATGGGTTCAACCTTTGGGAAAAGAGTTTCCTTCCATATCAATATTAGGAAGTTTTTTGTGATAGTCTGTAGTGTTGAAGGGGCAGTAACTTGAACCTCGTTGTTGGAATCTTTATAAAGTGATGGAAAAGGTTGGTTTCTTATCTAATATAGTTCATAGATGACAAAAAAAAGAGTTCCTTTCCAGAGAACATAATACTTTTTAAACCAAACACTCAAAAATACGGAAGTAGATTGTTGCAGGAATACTTTTATTATTTCAAAGAAATTTAAAAAAAAAAAAGAGACACTAGAGTAGTTGTAAGACCACTTTCTATCTGGATGGAGTACAATACTGCAGATTTAGCCACAACATTGCTTCTTTGCAGAGGAGCCATTGCTTCTTTGCAGAGGAGCCACCTTCCTTAAATGAGGCATCCTCTGAAGATAGTTCGGTAATAACATGTCAGACATAGCGCTCAAACCAATCTCATGGGATGCCTTCGTCGATGATCACTCCAGTGATGCCTCTGCTGTTAGCAGGAACAACATTGTCAACACCGTGCTGGTGTCAGGAAGAACTATGTGAACACTAGCTGAAGAAATCTGTGAAACCGGACCAGCTCCTCGCATATTATTGTGTCCTTCCTGTAAAGAGCACAACAGTTAGATAACTTATCCGTGTATGGCAGACCCAACCTATAAAGTGAGATTGATGTACAAACCTAGCTGGTTCCCAAAATTAGGAAAAGGTAGGGGCTGGTTGCTAACAAATATGTGTGAGATCGTGAAAGACTGATCTTTGCTAAGAAATTAAAATCTGTAAGCTTGAGCTGGAATGTGAAGGTCCTCCCCACAATATCAGCAAGGCATTGTGGAAGCGCCATGTTCTGTTGGTCTTCCTGTCAGCGGCCTGTGCAACATGAAGGTGTAATTTAGAGTTTGTGTCAAGAACTTTATATAATTCTTGAATAACATAAAGACCAGGCAGATATATCTATACCTCCAACCAGTTTAGGATTAAAATTAGTCACTACAACAATCAGTGGCTGGCCACACCAGCCGCAAACAACTTATCATGGAGTTGTACAGCTATCCCGTCAAAAACACTCACACATACGTTAGTGGCCGTGCAATGTCAAGGATTTAGAAACAAACTGATTAAAAAAAACTATACAACCCCTTATTGTAGAAAGTTTGAAAACATAAATGGAAATAAGATGGTATGACATGTGAATGTGTATGGTTGCCATGAGTCATGAGACATTGATTTTTTTTTTCGTTTCTTCATTGTGTGTCGTCTTTAAACCCATAATTTCACCAACTATATATGCGAAGTTTTACCTGCTCGATGAACAGAATTGAAACATGCGTGTCAGCTAATATAAAGAGTTAGCTCATAAAGACTTGAGTTGGTGCACACCAATTGACCAATGATCAGAGTTTACTATGAACAAAAAGTAATATATGATACATTTTCAGACGTATACAGAATCAAGAGATAAATTTTCATAAGTACATCAAAAATAGCAACCAGCAGAAACTCATAGAGAATAATAAAGAAAGAAAAACTCGTGAAAACTTTCAGTTTCCCTGAGAATCCACAACAGCCTGGAACATCGAAATCTCTAGCAAAATCAACAATATAAAAAATGGGAGAGAAGTAGCATCGTAAGATCATAGATAGAGGAAATATATAATGGGCAACGGATCATTTGAACCAAAACAGCACAAAACAGAGTTTCGATCACAAAATACAACATCAAATAATATATGAATCAAGAATTGAGAAAAGAGAATGTCTCAGTTACCTTTCCATCAAGCAGGACCAGATCCATACGAATCAAATCTCCACCTTTCTTGACATTGCGAGCTTCCCAGAAAGGCCAGAACCAAAGGGGCCTGCCCTGAGCTCGAAGAAATGGAGTTGTTGCTTAGCCATTAAATGATTTTCTTTTAGAGTTATGCGAGTAAAGGCAGACCAAGTAGAATGGCTGTGAAAACTCTCAAACCCTTGATATATATACGCCATATGCGAGCTTGAAGAAAAAGTAGAAGCATTGAAGTTAAAGTTGTGGGTATTGAGGTTTCAATACTGTAACGACTGCCGTTTCTCAGTTTGCTCGCATCGGGACGGCCAGAGTACCTGAGATCTAAATGAAAAATCAAAGCGAAAGAAACATCTTAGTTAGGCTTTTTTTGTTCAAATGAGAGATTGGCCCAACTTACTTCTACAGAAACATAAACAGCCCAAATCGAAGTCAAGAAAACTGGTGTACATGAATTATGGATGGACACGAGTCCTTGTTTGCCTCATCCTTCTTGATGATGTGGCACTGTAAGGAGAGAGCATAGTCTACTTTATTATTATAGATAGATATTTGATTCGGTTTGAATTAAAAAAAATTTGACCTTGTT
This sequence comes from Brassica napus, assembly GCF_020379485.1. Taxonomy (NCBI): domain Eukaryota; kingdom Viridiplantae; phylum Streptophyta; class Magnoliopsida; order Brassicales; family Brassicaceae; genus Brassica; species Brassica napus. The sequence continues at coordinate 18,457,353 of NC_063444.1, read as the reverse complement.
TGGTCGGAATTTTCATCAATTACTCTCATGTTTACAAGTTTGATGCATCTTGTTAACCATAAAGCATCACATTAATGTAGTAACCTTATTTTACTGCAGCGAAGACAACTGATATTCGTAAAAATAACAAGAACATAAAAACAAAATTACATACCTAAATAAACTGATAAAGAAGAATTGTAGAGTCAAGATGGTTAATCTCTTTCTTTAAATCTTTAGACGCCCCGTAGTGTGACGGTTTCATAGCGCTTAGATTCCCAAAATACAATTGCATATGTTTTTAGTTACCATCACCGAAAAACATAATCTGTCGAACCTAACTTTTGTGTTCTACTCTCAGACACAAAATTAAAAAAAATATATACTAACATAAATATTCAAAGTAGGAGAAGGTGATTTGTTATTGTTGAGTGTGTATTTTCTATAATGCTAGCAATGAAACTTTTTTTGGTTGAAGAGTCTTTTATCTCTTTAATGAATTTTTTTTGATCATTTTTCTTCTTATGTGATTTTTGTTGAAATAATCAATTTTTGTGGATTTTGGAAGAATTTCCATAAATTTAGTTCAGTACTTTAAAATATGTTATTCATAAATTATCTTATAATTTATTAAAAATATTTAAGTTGTGAATTTTATTATTCTTCTCATCATTTTAGTTAAGTGTCTATTGGAGTTTTTTTTTTAATTAAAATCAAATATCATTAGTTTAGTAAATAAAAATAAAAATACATATATGTAAATCAAAAATATTTTTTTAATATAGTCTAATATTAATCTTCATAAAACAAAAAAATTATAATTATAATTTTCATCTAAACTAAAAATTTAAAAATAAATGTAATATTATTATTAGTTATATTAAATTAGAAGTATTTATATTTTTTATAGTAATATGTTTTTGCTATATTTATAATTATATAATGTGTTAATATTATCAGTTTATTATTAAATCACTGATACATTTTATAGTCAATTAGTTATAGATATATTGTAAACGTATTTTTAAATCGCTTAACGCTTGAAACTAAAGTTTAATTAAAATTTATGTTGCAAAAGTTTAAAGCAAAAATAAATTTTTTGGATATACTATGATTAATCACATTTTTTGTCATAATGACTGATGACTAGAGCATTTGAGAAACCATATGTAGTAGTATCAATTTCTTATTAATGCATATGGTCCAAACCAAAAATTAGTTGTAACTCAGTTGATCTTCTCGCAAAAAGAAACAGAATAATTTATTGTAATAAGAACAAAAGATCTCCGAACATAATTGACTGTGTTGATGATGGCCCCCAAAAGAGAAGCGACTTAAAAGTTAAAACAGATAATTTAGCAAAAAAAATTATGCAAGAGTAGTCGCCAGAATATATGTAACTAGTATTTCGTACGCACTGGTCAATTAAACGTTTAAAAATATTTGATCATTGTCATAACTTTCAATCAAATATATATTCAAAAAATCCTTTAATATGCTTTTCATTAAAAAGAAACACTGTTTCTTGAATTTTTCTGTTAATCCTTTGAGAAAACTTATTTGTTTTAAGTTTTAACTAAAAAAATTATTTTACATGTTTTAGATAATTGTACAACTATTAAATTTAAATTAAAAAAACTTCGAGAATTACCAAAAAATGTTTAGAATTTTTCTTTAGAGTTAACACATGATTTTTACTAACACACTTTTTTCACAACTTAAATGGTCACAAAATATTTTGCAGCATTAGAGATTAGTGCCCTAATTTTTTTTTTGTAAAGACTATAAAGTAAATATTTTTTCACTTTAACTTCTAAAATATCAAATGTTTTGTAACTTACCTAATACACGTCTTCATCCTTCGCCATGTTTACTCTAGAACAGATATATCCAAAAATTGTTGATCCCTCATAAGTTCTTCTTCAACCAACTTTGTATTCTCATTCATAACTGTATCAAGCAAAATAATTTCAAAACTAAGCAACACAAATATTTATGCTATATTTTCTTACTCCGATTTTGCAGAAAAGTTTCATATGAACTCATTACACACCACTATGAATACCTGCAAATTCTGGAAACCCTGAAACAAAATCCTCTCTCTTCAAACTCACTGTATCAATGTCAATCTCTTCTGAAGCGATTTAAACTCGATCACCAAAATCCAATTAATGCATTGAAAGAGTTTCAAGGACGACTTTATTTCACGGTCTTCATTTAAAGCTTGTCAATAATGAAATTTTAAGTTCAGTTCAAAAAATAATGAAATTTTAAGTATTAATCTTGGCCATGAATAAAAAAAGTTTTATAAAGTGATGCAGACAAAAAAGAAAGAAGATACGAAGAAAATCTCTGAGATCAATTGAAAATTTAGAAGATGAAAGAATGTATTGTTTTACTTCTTTGAGAATGAAGAAAATATTAAAAAATGAAAAGAAAAAAAAAACAGAGCGTAAATTAGTAGTTAAAAAATTATATAACAAAAGAAAACAGTTTGGAAACGTGAACGGTTAACTTCGTACGTGGATAGGATAGTTTGAGAAAATTCAGGATGTAGCTGCTGAAAATTAGAGATCAATTTTTTTTTTAATAAATAATTTTTTCTTTTGCAAAACATTTTCCATTTATCAAAATCTGATTGATCTAATGACTTGTGATTTAGTATATAAGAGATTAATGGCCGCCAATTTAATAAAGAAAAATTTTGTAAGATAAACCTAAAAAGGTTTTTGTTACAAATATAGACATTAGAGTTACAAATAAACAAATAAAAATAAAAATGATTAAAATAAACTTAAATGTTTTATCAAAAGAAGTAAATATACATTTATACTCATAGGATTAATTAATATGAACATTATGGTTTAGAGTTGAGGAGTGGGATTTAGGGTTCAGAGTTTAAGGTTATGATTTAGGGTTTAGGTTTATAGTTGAGGAGTGGAATTTTGGGGATAGGATTTCAAACTTTAAAAAATAAAAAAAATTTAAAATTTTTAAAATAAAAAATGTTATTTTGGTCGTTTTAGTTTTTGAAATCTATTTTTGCGATAAAAATTTAAAAATGGCTATTCGAGAGAATTGCCATTTAATAAACCTAAACGATGAAAGTTTGTGTTCACCAAAAAAAAACGATGGAAGTTTGTAATATTAATGAAATAGTTTGCCGAATAAGAAATTTTATTTTTCAAAAAACTGCAACAACCTGTCAATTTTTGTCTTTCTAATTTATTTATTTGCGTCTCCTTTCAAGGGTCCTATGATTTAAAATCCTATCTATTCACAGATCACAAATTTGGCTTACCCATTTCAACACCACTCATTATAACACACAAACGACAACGCATACGTGACCACATTCTCCATATCCTTCCCGTCTATCAATCATATCGACGTCACATAACCGAGCCGGAAATCTTAACCCCAAACCGGAACTCTATTTTTCCATAACAGAATCCTTTAATTCCGAAATTTGTTAGAATTTTGCGTGGTGCCTTATCTCTCGACGGACGAATTTAAGTTCTTTAATCAATAACCAGTTTGGTTTAGAATCAAATTCGGTTAATCAAAATACCGGTTATATACCGTACCATAACCGAAAACGTATAAACAACTCATATGGTACAAAAGAAGAAACGATAATAACAGAAAAAGAAAAAGACCAAACAAGAAAAGAAAAAGAATGTCAGACGTAGAACAAGAAGAAGAAACATCAAGTGCTGTTAGAGGTTCGATAAGTTTCGATCTTCCCGAGGAAGTCCTTCAAGTCCTACCGTCCGATCCATTCGAGCAGCTGGATGTGGCGCGCAAAATCACATCCATTGCTCTCTCGACACGTGTCTCTGCCCTCGAATCAGAGTCGTCCGATCTCCGAGAGCTTCTCGCCGAGAAAGACAAGGAAATCTCCGAGCTACAATCACACGTGGAGTCTCTCGACGCTTCTCTCTCCGACGCGTTGCAAAAGCTTTCTCTCGCCGAAGATGAAAAGGTCCGACCCGTGTTTGACTTTTGACCCGACCCGACTCCATTTCAAGTTTTTTTTTTCTTAGACTAATAATAGTCTCTCAAAATTTGCAGGAGAATCTGGTGAGAGAGAACTCTTCGTTGTCAAGTACTGTCAAGAGACTCCAGAGAGATGTCTCTAAGGTAAAAGTTTGGACTTAAACTCGACTTGGGTCTTGTAATTTTAGCAATAAAGATTTCAGCTTTATGGAGATGTTTCAATGGATTTTTGATTGATGCAGCTTGAGGGGTTCAGGAAGACGCTTATGATGTCTCTTCAAGACGACGACCAAAATGTACGTAACTTCACTTTCTTCAAAATTGCTTAAAAAGTGAATTTTTTTTTAATTGATTATGTTTTGGGTTTTAACAGGCAGGAACAACACAAATCATTGCTAAGCCAACACCAAACGGTATGGTTTGTTTTCTTGTTTGATTCTACAACTATATCAAAATGCAAAGCTTTTTTTTGTGAAATCTTGTTGAGAATTTTCAGATGAAGATTCTCCATTTCAACCTTCAAGACATTCATCAATCCAATCTCAAGCTTCTGAAGCTGTTGAGCCAGCTCCAGTGGACAACGAAAACGAAGGTTAATAAATCTCAATTCTCAAGCCCATTAAGCTTTTTTTGCTTAATGTGTGTTGACTCACAAGTAAATAACGCTTAAGTATTGTCGTATGAAATCGCAGCTCCTAAACCGAGTTTATCGAACAGTCTTCCATTAGTATCTCAGACCGCTACGCCTCGGCTTACACCTCCTGGTTCTCCACCAGCATTGTCCGCTTCTAGTACCCCTAAAACGACTTCAAGACCTATCTCCCCTCGTCGCCATTCTGTATCCTTCTCTACTACTAGAGGCATGTTTGATGATAATAGATCTTCTATCTCAATCTCAGAGCCTGGATCCCACACCGGTAAGTCAAAACCCAGGATTTTTCTTGTGGAGGTTTTGGCAACAACACAAAGTGTTAACAGTTTGTTTTATTATCTCTGTTTTTTTTCAGGACGAACTCGGGTTGATGGGAAAGAGTTCTTCCGACAAGTCAGGTGAAAAAAGACTCCTAATCTGATAACTTATTGCAAAATGTAGCATTTGTCTGTAACATATGTACATCTTGTTATTGATTCTTGATCAGGAGCCGGTTATCTTACGAGCAGTTTGGTGCATTTCTTGGAAATGTGAAGGATCTTAATGCCCACAAGCAAACAAAAGATGTAAGGAGAATTCTCTCTCCCTCTCTGTCTCGGTCCTTTTTTTTTGCCTTTCTTCAGATTTGAAACTTGGATTTGGAATCAATCCGCATTGTTTTGTTTTGCAGGAAACGCTTAGGAAAGCTGAAGAGATATTCGGAAGTGACAACAGAGACCTCTATGTCATATTCGAGGGCTTGATCACTCGCAACGCTCACTGAGAGTTTGCATTCTTATGTTTACACGTTAAAGTTATATACTCGGAACTATTCAGACTCAATTTCTTTGTTTTCTTGGCTGTCAAGTAAGACCAAGTGAACCTACAATTTGATTGCATCACCTGTGCATGTCGTGTATCTATATCTCTCTCACATCTTCAATAAATTACATTTTGTCAAACTTTAAAATCAACCAATTGTTTAATGAATATGGCACACATTGAATTATTTGAAAGACGTTTATTCTGTTGCACAAAAAAAAAGACGTTTATTAAATGATTACAAACAAATAGAAATGACTGAGAGATATCATACATTGATGAACTCAGCAAGGACAATAAGTGGTGTAACTAAATTAGTTCTTGTGCCCACTCTTTAAGAAAATGTATGGACCTACTGACTGGGAATCTCTTAATCACAAAAAACAGCTGTAATAACTTTTTAACAGTTAAATAACAGACTTCAAATAAATTTGGAAATTAAAATAATACTCTTAGAAAAGAAGCTGTGGAACTGAATTCTTCTAGACCGAATCTCACATGTGCTCATCGACAAAAGCTTTGAGATGATTAAACGAAGATCCTCCTTCTCTCACCGTCTCCGCCGCTAGATCTCTCCACCTGGCCGCGTTTCTTCTAAACTCCTCCGCCTTCTCCTCCATCACTTCCTCAATGCACCGCCGTATCTCCCCACTCTCCACCAAAACTTCCTCCTCATCCTTCTTCTCCATCACCCTCACACCTGTCCTCCAACAATCTTCCAGAAGCTTCGCGTTCGTCATCTGATCAGTCCACTGCGGAAACGCAACCACTGGAACTCCCGCGACCAAACTCTCCAGCGACGAGTTCCACCCGCAATGCGTCACATAACAACCGATCGACCTGTGCTTCAAAACCCTGAACTGATCGCACCAAGAAACCACGACTCCTATCTCCTCGAGCTCTTCTCTGAAACTGCTTATGATCTCTTCTTCTTTCTCTTCCACATCTTCTTTACTTCTTCTGTACGACTTATCCGTAATCACCCACAGAAACGGCCTCCGACTCTCTATCAACGCCTTGCAGAGCTCCACAAGCTGTTTCTTGCTCAACACGGCAAGCGTCCCAAACGAGATATAAAGCACAGACGAATCTGATTTTGTATCCAACCACTCGACGTACTCAGCGTCAGTCTCGGAGTCGGTCCTCGAGGTAATCAACGGACCGATGGGGACAATCTTGAAGTTATCAAGAACCGAGGTTAGAGCTTCTTGTTCAAGCTCTTGGAAACTGTTAACGAGGATCTTAGGGGTTTCCTCTTGCTTCAGTGACTCTATCTGTTCTCGAAACGCCGGTAGAACAAACGCATATGCGTTTGTAGGGACGATGAAGGAGGGAAGATCACGGAGACGGAGCAGTGGCAGAGAGGGAAGCTTAATAATACCAGAAGGGTTGTTATCAGCCATCTCCGAGATTGCATCGGCGTAGCCGTTGAAGTAGTGGTAGAAGATGGAGAAGACGGTCACGGGCTGGACCCAGAGAAGAGCAGAAGGGATCTGAAACTCACGCGCCAGCTCAGCGACCCAAGTGAGGAGGATGGTGTAAACCACGCAGGTAAAAGGCCGGTTTTGACGCCGGTTATCTTCGATTAGTTCGGTTAGCGTTTCCCTCCCACGTCGTCTCATTTCGGACAGGTACTGTCGGGAGCTCTGTTGGCGAGATTTGTCGGAGGAAGTAGAGGGTCTGAAGCCGTCGTCATGGCCATCGGAGTAAGTGGCGAAGGTAAGGTTTTGGAGGACGTTTTCTTTGGAGAGCATACGACGGTTGTAGGCGGCGACTGGGGCTGCGAAGGTGACTCTAGCTCCGATGAAGGTTCCGGCAAGGCGTTTGGCTAGCTCGAGAGATGGGTTGATGTGGCCTTGGGCTGGATATGTCACAAAAAGAAAGTGTGGTCCGGTGAGTGACTTCGATGAATCATTATCGTTACTCATTTTCTTTATGTTTGTGTGTTTGTAGTTAATGAAAGACATAACACATGTTTAGATTTATAGAGATTATACTGAGATAGATCTAAGTGATAAAAACTATACTATTAAAAAAGAGGAAAAAGAAAGCAACCTCACTAAGTACATTGAACAACGCAATTTGTGACGTTAGTGGTGACGAAAAATCTCTTAAGATAAAAAATGTTGTTTGGACTCGGTGGACGCAAGTTGAGACCTGACCTACTGAATTATTGGTATAAAACGAAGAGTATCCTCTACGTTCACCAACCAATAAGATTTCATTATTTCAAATTCAATATCTTTTAAAACAGGAAACAAAATATTGTCAAATTATATTATGTTTTTAATAAAAAAAAATAAAAAAAATAGTAGTTACAGAAAAAAAATTAAAAAAAAAATATTTTTAACGTCGTCAGCAAAACACTAAATCCTAACCCCTAAATCCTAAATCCTAAACCATAAACTCTTGGGTAAACCCTAAATCTTTGGAAAAGTCTTAAACTCTAAATAAAAATACTAAACACTAAAACTCTAAACCCTAAACCCTAAATAATAAACCCTAAACCCTTGAGTGTTTTAGTGTTTAGTGATTTTGATTTAGAGTTTAAGATTTATCTTAGAGTTTAGGGTTTACCCAAGGGTTGAGGGTGTAGAATTTAGGGTTTAGGGATTAGGATTTAGGATTTAATGTTTTGCTGACGACATTAAAAATATTTTTTTTGTAATTACTACTATTTTTTATTTATTTCTTTTTACCTTTTAATTTTTTAAAAAATAATATAATTTGACAATATTTAATTTTTTTTTATAAAATGTCGAATATGAAATAACACAAACCTATTGATCGGTGAACCTAACATTTAAGTTAGGTGACAAATACGATTGTTAGACATTATTTGATAAATAGAATTGAATGAGGCATTGTTAAAAGTCACTTAAATGTGACTTTCTTCATTTACTCACCAACTCTACATTTTATGTTTAGCTTTGTCAAAATTAAAGTACGAATAATCAAGAGAAAAAATGCTGAACATCAAGAATAGCCCTCAAAGAGTTGAACCAGTTATATGACGATGTGGTCAAGTGATCGTCAAATATATACATGGAGATATGCTTAAGAGTATGCATATGTATAACTGTTATAACACTGTGGTTAACTATAACAGTATAAACCATTCCGAGTTTGGCTGATACCTAATCCAATAGAAATGACAGATTTTGTTAGAGCTACACAAAAAGTATAATATATATTGTTATTGGGCTGCAAGAATGTTATTGGATGTAAACCTCAAAATATGGTAACATAAAGTTTCAAGCCTTTATTTGGAGAATCAATGTCCCACAAAGATTCAACATCTGTGGAAGCCCCCTATTAGTGGTCTAACCAATGGTTCATTAATGCTTTTTCACCAGGAAGTATGAGTTTCAATTTCCGGAAAATATGGAATTATGCTAATTAAAGGAAAAAAGGCTTACAAGAGATCTGCAGCATGGCGCAAAGAGTACCGTCAAGCGTAGATCCCATAGGGCGGCTCAGGTGATGCAGTCAGACGTGAATCCTCATATGGCAGGTAGAATTATCGGTTGTAGAATCGTCTGTAATATTTTTCATAAGTGTAATAGCATAGTTATCTAGCGTTAAAAAAAAGATTCAACATCTAATACGGTAAATGGTCGAATAATATTTAGCGGTTACAAAGAATCTAACATATTGTCATATGTGATGTCACAATCATTGTTCCAGATGTGAAAAACTTGATAAATCTATCAATCGTGTAATTTTTGAATGTACATATGTCCTATAAATATGAGCTCTCTTAAATTCGATCGAGCCCAAACATTTTTTGAATAACCAATGTATATTCCAATTTGGATTATTTGTTCTGAAGGAAAAAAGAATTAAAGATTCAGAAATGGTAGTGATTTAGTGATGGCAATTGGGCCTTCCCGCCCCATCTCGCCCGATGCGAGTTTGGTTTTGAGCAGTTCTTAGTGGGTCTATCCCGTACAAATCACGAACTCCGGAAAGACTGACCAAACCATCCTGCAAAGTGTATGAGCCTTAGCGGCTTGGTCCGCGGGACGGGATTCTTTCATTGACTGCACAAACCTACGGACCTGCATACAAATAAACCGTCGAAAGAAAAAGAGAAGCTCCAGTGGTGGATCGAAGAAGAAGAGAAGCTCCAGAAAAAAAAGGAGAGTCTGGAAACACTGTCGCTGAAGAACACATCATCGGTGCTCCATCAGTTTCTTCGATGAACAATGAAAATTCATTCGAAACTCAAAGAAGCTCCACTAGTGCATGTCAAAGACACATGAGAGACCGGAAGCTTCGTCGAATATCGAACCGCCATCACCGGAGATCCATAGGTTGTCGGTTAAGATCAAAGTCGAGTTGTGACCATCGCTTTCTCTTTTGTTTTTAATTAAGGTGAAAATATAAAAAATCTTTTGGTGAAGCATGTCTTCTCTCGTGGATCCGCGTGAGGCCCTTCCTGCAGTAAGCCCAATTAAGCCCAATACCACATCATCAATACTATTAAAACACAATAAAGTTGGGTTCATTTAGTAACTTATTAATCACTTTCCATTATACGGTTAATAACCCAATATACAACTTTTTCGGGACCAACACTATTTTGTTTTTTTTAACCAACCACACACGATTTTGTTGTTAAGGTCAAACATCATTTCATCCTTTATCATATACCATTCATATCCTTTATTTTATAATAGTACTGATGCAATATTTTACAGTGTACCTCATATTACTCACAGTATAATGGTAATTGTATCAATACATCCCTTTTTGAATAAGATAATATGGTTTGTGTGAGGATTTCATAAATGAGTATGAGTTTTAAAAAGTGCAATCAGTTTAACATGTTTCACTAAATATTTTTACCTTCAGAAAATATAAAAGCAAAACATTTAGATTCCTAATGTCAATTTCAATACGTTTCTAATCAGATTATATAGGTATATTTATAATACTTACCATGCATTTGATATAAATTTAATAGTATTGATTATATACTTTTGTAGAGACTATTAATCTTTAAAATTAAGATCAACATATACCATTTGAATAAATTTGGAAAAAAACTCAGTTTATTACAATACAGATCCAAAAAATGTTGAGCTTTAACATTACTTCAACGTAGTACATGAATATGGGTTAAATCACTAAAATTTTGTAACATATTAAAAATTTCATTAAAATTTTCATCAATAGATTGAACCAAAATATTTACTAACTAACTATTATTTCAATCATGATTTATATAATAAAAATAAAATATATGATATTTTAAATATAAGTTTTAATTGATGATTACAATTTTCAGGATTATTCTGTTGATTTATTAAATTAAACCACTGAAATAAAATCAGGTTAAAATAATAAATGGTTAAATCAACAAAACCATATTGCGGGTCTGAATTATCTCAAATCTTCAAAAAATTAGCTTAACTTAAAACAAAAAATTAAATCATACATTATATTATGACATAATCATAGCCTATAGATACATATTATATCCAACTATTATTCGCTTTATTTAAGAAACATCTTATTATTCTCTTTATATAATAACTATATTCTATTTAAACAATACCATTAGAACAGTTATCAACAAGTAAAAAAAAACTAACCCTACAATAATATACATTATATAACCTTACGTTTTCTATAAATATACACTAACCACTATGTTAGAATAACCCTACGTTTTATAACTGTATATAAATTATATTTTTTAACATATAAGAAAAAAATACAGAAAATGTTACATATTTATAGAAACATAAAAAACAAAAAACTACAAACCAACATTATACATTTGGGTCAAGATCTAAAACAGACTAATATGATTTATGATTATAAAAATGGGTATATAGAAATATGATTACAAAGAACCGTACGCCGAATCAACTTTTAAATTGCAATTATTTTATAAAATAAACTTTGATTAATATTTATACACAAATATGATTACAAAGAAAAACACAAATATGATTATAAAGAAAAATACAAATATGAAGATAATTCTTTTTTAAAAGATTAAAACAAAAAATAAAGTTAAAACAAAAAATATACCCGTCCTTCGAAGGACGGGTCAGAATCTAGTACTTATTTATTCACGAGGCTCACTTTTTTTTGTGCCTACATAACGCCGGTCCAAACCCACCAGCAATAGTTCTTTACGAGACATGCTCGCGATCCAGATTCTAATTTACCAGCTATATCTATGAATAATATAGTATATCTAAAAAGTCTATAATGATAAATTGTTTATGGGAATCGCAAGAAATCCCACTGAAACATAAATAAATATATATATATATATCTATATATATATATATATATTTTTTTTTTGACATGAAAATAATAATATAGATTTCATCTATACTATTAAAATAAAAGTACAAATAAGAATTACTCCTTAAACTTACAACTTATTTACAATTTTATGCCAATGAAATAATTAATATTGAAATAATTAATAAGCTCAATTTTAAGCATTTATTGTATTTTCCTAATTTAATTAAAATAAAAACTACTACTTCCTATTATCAAGCTAACTAACAAAAATTTACCATATTTTGATACTCTACGCAATCAGATTTAGATAAATTTATATTTTAGTTATTGTGTTTATGTTGTAATTAAAAGTACTCCTAATTTTGATTATAAGATACTGATAAATGCACACTTTTTCTTTATTTAAATCCAATATATTCCAAATATCTGAGCTATTAAATTCTATAAAATGTATAAAATAAATTATTATATATTAATAGTGTCGAATAAAAACATAACCAATAAACTTACAGAATTATATAACACTAAAATGTAAAATCATGTATTTAAAATATTTAACGATAATATCAAAATTAATACATTTATAAAATTGTAAGTTATCCTCTCAGACGTGCGAGTCAAAGACTAGTTAGAGATTTTAATAACAAGCACTTTTTATGAATTATGTACGAGCATTTGTGAATTATGTTCAAATATTTCAAGTACTTAAGAATTATTTTCTAAATAACATTCTTATAGAGGTAGACGTGTGATTTTGTTTTGTTTATTTTACACTAAAATTACTCTAAACAAAATAATTATTCTCAAAGTACGGTTTACTTTTTACAACAACAAATTTTTTTTTGCTAGGTTTAAGCTTTTGAAAATATATGCTATTCTTATTATATAATAGACATTTTCCGGTCTCAGCCCAAATAATAGAATTCATCAATGTATGATTTATTTTTAGTTGTAAGTATAAAGTAATATCAAACCAGATAGTTAATTTTTGTACATTATATATTACTTGTTTTGTATTTTCAAGTATGAAAATTCAAAATTCTAACATTTGATATCATATTTGATAACGATAAATACTTTAAAAAATTAAAATAGATACGAGACCAAGTAACGAATACAAAACCAATAATATAAAACGAGTGATAACTATTTATAAAACGAATACAGGCATGACTGGGTTTTCCACTGCCACCCGCAAACACAGTTTTTGCGGTTGGTAGCGGTTGTTGGCGTTTTGAAACAATCACATAAAACATTACAACTCGCTTCAAACCACACCGAACCTCTTAAAATCAAAAGCTGGTTCCAGCTAGCGTTTGCGGTTACGGATGGTTGCGGGACAGTAAATTGTTTCTTTTAAAAAAATAAAAAATTAAATTAAAATTAAAAATATTCAATAAAAAACTTAAATTGAAATAATATAAATTGTTAAATGTATACATATTATATTTTAATTTATATTATAAAAATTTTAAAACAAAAATATTTTCTATAATTTTTTAAAATTTAATAGTATGTATAAATATAATTTTTATATTTCCTATAATATTAGGATTTTTAATACTTTTATTATTATATAAAATGTAAATATTATTAATTTATTATTTAATCGTTGTTGCATTTGGTAGTCAACAAGTCATAAGAGTTCCACAAACGTACTAATTTATAACCGATGTACTTGTCGTACAAATTTCTATAAAACGCTTAAAAGCACAACCATCTGCATTGGCAAACTTCCGCAGCGGTTGGCAAACTTCTGCAACCGCTGCGGTTGGCAAACTTCCGCAACCGCTGCGGTTACACCAATCAGACCTAAATACCTGCGTCCAATACTATTTCGCTGAATGCTCTGAAAAGAATTTTGTAGGATTACATGTCTTCGAGGCGAGGCTTGGACCTTTGCTAGACTAATCAGATGAATCTTGCACCCTCGTTTTCTCTCACGTCTCCTCCAACATGTACTTTCAAGAGAGTTGGCACACTTATTCCCCCCACCAATTATTGTCATTCTTAATGATATGTAAACGGTGGTTCGGCCGCGTTAAATACTATAATGTTTTTCGAATTAAACGTGCATACGTAGATTTAATATGATACGCCTCAGGCGAGTGTAATTGTTAAACACGATCCAACACATTGATAATTAAAATTAACATTCGTTTTAGCTTATATTATTTGGTAAGACATCGCATTAAACACTTGTTAGTTATTTGTAAATCTAATATCTTATTAAATGATGCTATATATTAATGTGAGCTAATTCTAAGACACGATCCAGCACACTGATTTATTAAAATTTTAATAAAACAACATTAATAATGTTTTTGGTATTATTCGTTTAATATTATATTGTAATGACATCACATAAAACATATATTAGTTAGAGAAAAAGATAAAAATAGCGCTAAATCAAGTTTATGTTCTCAAACTAGCACTCAAGATCAAAAGTCACAAAAATAGCACTTAATGTTTTATCAAAAGTCACAAACTTAGAGTTTAGAGTTAAAAGGTGGGGTTTAGGATTTAGGGTTTAGGGTTTAGAGTTTAGGGTTTAGGGTTTAGATTTTAGGGTTTAGGGTTTAGAGTTTAGGGTTTAGGGTTTAGAGTTTAGGGTTTATGGTTTAGGATTTAGGGTTTAGAGTTTAGGGTTTAGGGTTTAGAGTTGAGAAATGAGGTTTTGGGGATAAGATTTCAAAATTTGAAAAAGAAAAAAATTAAAATTTTCAAAGGATAAACTTAGAAAGGTGCTATTTTGGTCATTTTAGTTTTTGAGTGCTATTTTTGTGATATAAACTTAGAAATGTGCTATTTTGAAGATTTGCCCTATTAGTTATTTATTAAATATAGTATTTTATTAAATTATGATGTATATACCAGGTATATACTAGTGCTAGCTTTGAAAAAAAAAAATACTAGTGCTAGATATACTAGTGTAATTATTATTTTGTAATGACATCACATGATAAAAACATGTTAGTTCTTTAATAAACCTAATATTTTAATTGAATTATGCTATATGTATTTTAAGATACTTTTAAATGTATTTTTTTATTTTTTGAAAATTGTAAATACTAAAATCATGTATACACGAACGATGACTGGAAGAAACATTTGTTTTAGAGTATATCTCTAATATATTATCCTATTTTTCAATTTCAAAAAGAGTAATAACATAGTAATGTGAAATTCTACCCTAATCCTATATATTTTAGAGTTAAAGCACAAAAAATTGCATCATTATATTTTAAAAATAATTTCATAATTATTTTATTATAGAATGAAAAATAGAGTTGAGTTAAAAAAATATTTAAAAAGTTATTTTAGAATGGAAAATAAATGGGT
Source organism: Brassica napus (assembly GCF_020379485.1). Classification (NCBI taxonomy): domain Eukaryota; kingdom Viridiplantae; phylum Streptophyta; class Magnoliopsida; order Brassicales; family Brassicaceae; genus Brassica; species Brassica napus. Next base: position 18,442,310 of record NC_063444.1, on the reverse strand, counting down.
CCAATATATTCTTGTTATTTAGACGAGTTTTATTTGGCTAGGATATTTCTTTATATAACAATAATCTTTCTAATCTTTGGTACATTAGTTGTAAGAAAAACATTCCATGAATGAAGCAGCCATTATTTTCACATTTTTATTAAAAAAGCATATAAAAGAAAATAAAACAAAATAGGTAGTAATATATACACACTATAATGAATTATCAATATCTATCTAAAAGTAGGATTTCTTGGTTGACGTGGACCAACCAAAACCTCAACGTCCCTGCGGATCACGCACCATCTCACTGTTATAAATACCAAACACCATTACTTGGAAAATTCATAGTCCACGAAGTTAGCTTTCTTGTCGTTTTATTACAAAAAGTCTCATCTTTTCTCTTCTTCAACTCTCCACCACTGTCACCACCATCACCACATGTTATCATCACTTTTAGTGGATTCTAAAAGTACACTTATTGATTTTTCACTGTTCTTGATAACCTCAGTTTTCCTAATTAGATTCTCTTTGTTCCTCATAAATCATCTGATCTAACTTACATTTTTCTTACCCAAGTTTTTAAAGTCTATTCCTTTCTTTAATGGCTCTGTCTGCATTTGCTTTTCCTTCTTACATAATAGCCAAAGGTGTTTTAACAGATTCTTGTAAACAAACTTCTCTGTCTTCTTCTAGATCTTTGGCTACAGATCTTCCATCACCATGTCGCAGACCCAACAATTCCCATGTAAGATTCACTTCTCTCTCTCTCGTCTCTTGTCATCCATGTATATATGATTCTAGAACTTTGTTGGATTATAAGGTCAATTTTAGCCTTTTTGTTGTGATTTTTGTAGTAACCCATTTGGCAAAATCTTGAATTAAATAATGCGTTTACTTCATTTTTGACAGAAGTCAAACAAGTTCGACCCTTTTTCTATGTTAGTTTATTGAACCTGCTGTGAAATTAGACCAGTGACTTTGCCTCTTTGGTTGTAGTTTTTGTTCTCATCTTGTTGTTGATTTTGGTTTGTGTGTACAGTCAAACAGAAAGGTAAAAGTGAATGCTTCACTTGTAGAGAAGGGAGAATATTACTCAAACAGACCACCAACTCCATTGCTTGACACAATCAATTACCCAATCCACATGAAAAATCTTTCCATCAAGGTAAAAAAAAAAAATTGAATCAGCCTCAAGACTTGATCCATTTGTATTTAAGCTTCATTATTTATGGTTTTAACTCATTCGCAGGAACTGAAACAACTCTCTGATGAGCTGAGATCAGATGTGATCTTCAACGTTTCAAAAACCGGTGGACATTTGGGGTCAAGTCTTGGTGTTGTGGAGCTCACTGTGGCTCTTCACTACATTTTCAACACTCCACAGGACAAGATTCTTTGGGATGTTGGTCATCAGTCTTATCCTCACAAGATTCTTACCGGGAGAAGAGGGAAGATGCCGACGATGAGGCAAACCAATGGTCTCTCAGGTTTCACCAAGCGAGGAGAGAGCGAACATGATTGCTTTGGTACCGGACATAGCTCAACCACAATATCTGCTGGCTTAGGTAAGCAAAATCCCTTTGGTGTTGTCTTTTAATTTGCCTTGTGTTGCGGTAACAAGAAAAACAAGTCTGAATCAGAAGTGTTTGGGTTTTACTTACAGGAATGGCTGTAGGAAGGGATTTGAAAGGGAAGAGCAACAATGTGGTTGCTGTGATTGGTGATGGTGCTATGACAGCAGGGCAAGCTTATGAAGCAATGAACAACGCTGGATATCTAGACTCTGATATGATTGTCATTCTCAATGACAACAAGCAAGTCTCATTACCTACTGCTACTTTGGATGGACCAAGTCCACCTGTTGGAGCCTTGAGCAGTGCTCTTAGTCGGTTGCAGTCTAACCCAGCTCTCAGAGAGTTGAGAGAAGTCGCAAAGGCAAGTGTATATATATATATATTATAAAGATTCCTAATCTTTATGAAGTGAATGAAGATTTTAGCTTTTGTTGTTGTATAAAGGGTGTGACAAAGCAAATAGGCGGGCCAATGCACCAATTGGCTGCTAAGGTAGATGAGTATGCTCGAGGAATGATAAGCGGGACGGGATCGACACTCTTTGAAGAACTTGGTCTGTACTATATTGGTCCAGTTGATGGGCACAACATAGATGATATGGTAGCCATTCTTAAAGAAGTTAAGAGTGCCAGAACCACAGGACCTGTACTTATTCATGTTGTAACAGAGAAGGGTCGTGGCTATCCTTACGCAGAGAGAGCTGATGACAAGTACCACGGTAAATAGACGTGTAATGGATAATTTTTTTTTCTATAGTTATTAAGGAAGTGTGATAGACTTACTGATTCTTTTTTTTTCTTTCAGGTGTTGTGAAATTTGATCCAGCAACTGGTAAACAGTTCAAAAGTAGTAACAAGACTCAGTCTTACACAACTTACTTTGCGGAGGCTTTGGTTGCGGAAGCAGAAGTGGACAAAGACGTGGTTGCGATTCATGCAGCTATGGGAGGTGGGACTGGGTTAAATCTCTTCCAACGTCGATTCCCGACAAGATGTTTCGATGTGGGGATAGCGGAACAACATGCAGTTACTTTTGCTGCTGGTTTAGCATGTGAAGGTCTTAAGCCCTTCTGTGCAATCTATTCTTCTTTCATGCAGCGAGCTTATGACCAGGCAAGTTCACAACATTCTGGTCTTGGTCCTTCCATAGATCCGGGATACCATCAAAAAGAAGTTCACAACATTCTTTGATCATTATAACTTTCAAATGAAACATTTGTTAAAAGACTAACAGAATATGTGATGGGGTCTTTTTTTTTCTAGGTTGTACATGATGTTGATTTGCAGAAACTACCGGTGAGATTTGCAATGGATAGAGCTGGACTTGTGGGAGCTGATGGTCCAACACATTGTGGAGCTTTTGATGTTACGTTTATGGCTTGTCTTCCCAATATGATAGTGATGGCTCCATCAGATGAAGCTGAGCTCTTTCACATGGTTGCAACCGCTTCTGCTATTGATGACCGTCCTTCTTGTTTCCGTTATCCTAGAGGTAACGGTATTGGGGTCGCATTACCTCCAGGAAACAAAGGTATTCCACTTGAGGTTGGGAAAGGTAGGATCTTAAAAGAAGGCGAGAGGGTTGCGTTGTTGGGTTATGGCTCAGCGGTTCAGAGCTGTTTAGGAGCAGCAGTGATGCTCCAAGAACGTGGACTAAACATAACCGTGGCAGATGCACGTTTCTGCAAGCCGTTGGACCGTGCTCTTATTCGCAGCTTAGCTAAGTCGCACGAGGTACTGATCACGGTTGAAGAAGGTTCCATTGGCGGGTTTGGATCCCACGTTGTTCAGTTTCTTGCTCTTGATGGTCTTCTCGATGGGAAGCTCAAGGTTTTTTTTTTTTTTTTTTTACATATATATTCCTAATAAGTTTTGCTTGTGTCTTCTTGATCTCTTAATGGTTTTGTAATTTTGGCAATGTATCAGTGGAGACCAATGGTGTTGCCTGATCGGTACATCGACCACGGCTCACCAGCTGACCAAATGGCTGAAGCTGGACTCATGCCATCTCATATCGCAGCAACTGCACTTAACTTAATCGGAGCACCATGGGAAGCTCTGTACTGAGAGTAGATATGCAACAACTCTAAGCGGATCAGAGGGTTTGTTTTAAGTAATGATAAATGTTCCCGCCGAAAAGAAGCAATAGAGATAAGTTCTTTGGTTATATGATAACTGAGATGGTGAAGAGAAACTGAGAAGGGTAAAGGCGATCTGTGTAAAAAAGAAGATTAGTATATGTATTTTATTTTTGTGATGAAACTTTATTTAGTGGTGTGACTGAGACAGAGCTGTACAACCATCTAACATCTTTGTAAAATCAAATACATTTCTTCGTCTACTTTTCATACCCTTTTGTGTGAGATGTCTTGGAATGAGGAGTCTAAACTTGGGGTCAAAATGGTAAATTGGCTATTTATACAAATACACAGTGTTATTTGGCACCATATATTAAATAAATGGTAAAATTCTAATTTGATACCAAATTCTAAACAATTATCACTGAGTTCAAAAATTAATAGAATGTATTTTTGAAAAGTGATATTCAACATAATGTATTTCAAATAATTTTTCAATTTAAAAAAATGTGGAAAATAGTGATGTCAAATCTAGTAAAACCCAACCGAGTTAAACGAGACGAAAATAGAAAATGTGGTTTGGTTTTTGGTTATACCTAAGAACCATATAAATTAGTTTATTATTACTATTTATTTACAGTTAAGAGTTGCTTTATTTTTCTTTTAGTTTCATTGATTTTAGTTATAATATTAACTTATTAATTTATTCGGGTTGCGAGTAAAACTTAAAAAACATTGTTAATTCATTTGCTTGTTTGATGGTTTTATATAAAAACTTATAGATTTCTATTTTTTGGCAAGGTTTTCTAAATATAGTAATGACTAATAATTTTTATATCATCATTTAAAATAAAATTTCTCAATAAATATTTATGTTTAGCCAATTTTAAAATATATTAATAACTAATAACTCATATTTCAATGTTAATATATATATATCAATTTGTTAAAAAATAAACTAAATATAAGTACACATATATTCTACATCAATTTATATATCATATTTTGTATATATATATAATTAAAATTAATTGTAAGTGTACATTAAAAAAATACAAAAATAAAGCATTAATACTAATCAAATAAAACTTTTGTTGATAATTAATTTATTTAAATTTATTGGTTCATTAGGTTAATTAACATACTGATTTTTACCAGGTTAATCATATATCACTATTAACATATATATATATATATATATATATATGCATATATATCAAATTATTAAAAAATAAACTAAATATAAGTACACGTATATTTTACATCAACTTATATATCAAATTTTGCATATATTGTAAGTGTACAATAACAAATACAAAAACATTACTAATCAATTAAGTTTTTTGTTGACAGTTAAATGATTAAATTTTATTTAAATTTATCTGTCCATTAGGTTAATTAACATATTGGTTTTTACCAGTTTAATGTATTGTAATTAAAACAAACAAAAATCTAAAATTTATTAGAATTTATGTATTTCAATAAAGACATGTATAAAACAAAGAATAAGATACATATTTAAAATAAACAAATAATAAATATAATATAATATAAATAAAATGATTTTTGATTTGGTGGATATGATCACTAATCTTATTGACTAGCCGGTCTTTACCCCCGAGTTAGTATTATTCCGTCTCATACGAAATGATTTTTCGGGCTTCATCATTTTTCATATTTCCAGAGCCAGAAATGAGCGGGTAGACTACTTACAAAGATGGCGAAAAGTAACAGCGTTTTCTTTTCTTTTTTCATCTAGATCAGATCCGGCGGAACCGAAAGTTTTCTTGGAGTGACTCAAACTTCACTACCACTTGATATTTAAAATGGATGTTGACACAAGAAAAGAAAAAAAAATAGTTAAAAATAATTAAAAAAAAAACAAGACTACGTAAATATATTTATATTTTTTTCAAACCAATGAAATTAAAATATAATAATGTCGAAATGTAATTTTTAAATAAAAAATATAATAATATCATATTTAAAATTGTTATTTCTGTGCATGGGGCAGAAAAATTCTAGGCAGAAAAATTCTCAATATAAGAGAATCATTAAACCCTTTTATGTCTTTACATACATTTTGCTTTTACAATAAACAAGAAATTAAATTTTAGGAAAATTGCATTGTATAGCATTCAAACAAATTATAATTAATTATATAACAAAAAAACCTAAGTTACAACTATGTATTGTGTCTTTTATATAATAATACCATTATATCCTTCTATACAACCGGTGAAACCTACTAACAAAAATATAAAAAATAAAATAAAAAAAATTTAGCCACATCTTCTAATCTATCACCACCGCGGCTACGTCTCTACTCCACCATCTCTTTCCACTGTCTCTCTTTCTTCTTCAGATTATCAACAAAATCATACATTCTCTTCTACCACATGATTATTCTCTTTCAATACTTTATCAACTCCATCTCCGATCACTCTTTCTCAATCACCTCAACCACAACAAACGGTACACGCACCACCACTGATTTATTCTCCTTCACCACCATCACAACTCCCGTCTTCTCCTCATCTCCTTACGCGGTCTCTTATTCTATTTCTCCTACTGTACCAACAACAAAATTCCTTCATCCGCCACCACCGTGAGATACCTACACATAGCTTGTAGAACGTGGGTGGTTTCTTTTTCATTATTGATCCACTGTGTAACAACCAAGACTATTTCCGGAGTAGCTTTTCCTAGGAGATGCCCATCTACAACGGCTTGCTTGGCTGCTGAAGGGAAGCTTCGTGCATCGAAATCTATGGAGTCGCTGACAACGTAAACGGCGCCGCCGCGAGGTTCATCAACTTTTCCTTCAATCGCTCTAATCTCTTCAGTTTACTAGGCGGTTACATGTACTATTCCCACAGATGTCGCCAATTACACTTCTCTTTGTCGATATAAATGACCTAGAATTGATAGGAGAAGATGAACAGTTTTTGTAACATTGTATTCTATTCCATTATAGCATATGAAATAGAAATGTAAAACAATATGTATTATGAATGTTCTATTCATGTTATGTAATGCGAACTAGTTTGTTACTATACTTTTATCATGTATCGTTCCATTTGACGATTAATAAAGAATGTATTATTTTCTTCATCAATATGTATTATACTATGTATTTTGTTCCATTCTATTTGGGTTTAGGGTTTAGACTTGGGTTTAGGGTTTAGTAATTAAAATCTAGGTTTTAGTATTTGGAAGGTGGGGGTTGAGGTTTGGGTTTACTGACCATATCATATCGTTCCATTTGACGATTAATAAATAGTGTTCTATTTTGTTCACCAATGTGTACCATACTATGTATTTTGTTCCATTCTATATGGGTTTAGTGTCTATACTCGGGTTTAAGATTTAGTGATTAGGATTTAGGGTTTATTATTTGGAAGGTGGAGGTTGAAATTTGGGTTTAGTGATAGTAGTTTAGGGTTTAGTGATAGTAGTTTAGGGTTTAGTGTTCAAAAGTTAGGTCTGAGTTTAGCATTTAAAAGTTGTGTGTTGGGTAAGAACCATATACTATTCAAAAGTTAGGTCTGGATTTAGTTTAATATTATATAATATTATATATTATTTTCAGATTTTGATAATTGAGTTTATGGTTTATATTTGAGTTTATTGTTTAGTAATTAGAGTTTAGGGTTTAGTATTTAGGGGTTGAGATAATATTTATTATTTAGAGGTTGGTTGAGAAGAGAATAGTGTGCTATATTATTTTGTTGATATGAAATAGAAACACTTTAACCAACAGAATATACTTTTTATTTTTTAAAAAATTTATGTTTCTATTCGCTCATTCTACTGCATATAGTAAATAAATATGTTGTAAATAAATTTGTGACATGAGTTCTTTCACGTGATGTGATTGTAAATAATAGTGATTCATTATTGACGAGCAATAAAAAAATTTGGGTGGATTAAATTGGTACGTGGCTGCATTTGTTTCTATCAAATAAAGTAGTCTTAATTTGATCTTCACCTTATATTATTTTAGCCAAGTCATATCTAACAACACAATATTAACGGATGATTACATGAAGAAAGATCATAATCGGATATAATTGGCATAAATGACAGCTATTACGTTACCTTAAAATCAAGGGAAGTTTACTTAAATATACAAAATTTTAGGACAATTGACAAGAACCATACAAATCTTTTTTTTATTATTGGCATTTTTTAAATACCAAGCGTGTCCTTTTTTTATGTTATGAGAAAAAAACATATTTACAGGAATGCCATTACTTTTCGCTGCCACATAAGCAAAAACCCGGCGCCATGTAGGAATTATGTTCCGTGTTTTCATTAAGCCAGCCGTAATTCGCTACATACGTCGTTACGGCTGATTTATATCTACATGTCAGATGAATAAACAAACGCGGCTGAGTTAAGAGGAAAATGCTGACTTAAAAACATAAATCAGCCGGACGGTACGACTGAATTACAAAAATGTGGCTGATTTATGAGATAAAGACTGACTTACAGACAAAGGTTACGGCTGACTTATACATCGGCGGTTTGTTTTCTGGAAAATTTGGCTGAGTTGTAACTAAGAGACGGCTGAGTTATGTTTCTCCGGCTGAGTTAATGAATATCGACTGGCTGAGTTATATAATTTATGGCTGACTAATGTGATGTTGTTACAGCTGAGTTTATGATTAGTCGGCCGTAATAGGATGAATTAACAGTAAACTCAGCTCGGCTACGGCTGACTTATTAGCGAAAGATTAATTACTAGAATATCATTCGTTTGACGGCTGATCTATGTGATGATACAGCTGATTTATCGTTTTTCATCCTAATTACGGCTGATTAAGGATCAAAAGATTAATTACTGAAATATTTCCATGGTTCGGCTGACTTACATTGTAAATGAGAGCTGATTTACGGAGGCTGAGTTATATATTTGTTTGTCGGCTGATTAACCGATTTTCCATGTCATCCGCCATGTCATCAACTCGGATTTGCCATGTCATTGCTAACGAACTACTTTACAACTACGTTTGTCTGTCTGTTCATCTTTTTTCTTCATCTTCTTTATCTATCTATATATCTATCTTCTTCATCTTATTCTTCATCTTTCTCCGAGATCTTATGGATCCGGTAATTATTGTTTATGGTAATTGGATTAAGAAAAAAATATATGTATTCAACGCCGACAGTAGAGAGTGTAGAGTTCTGCATTTAAATGAGAAAACAAAACATGAAGAATTCGCAAAGTCTGTACTCGATGATTACAGATTGAATGAATTGAGAACAACAGATTGAATTCACAACAACAGATATGTATTCAACGAACGACACTCCACCAGTTTACGGAGAACAAGGATGACGAAATGAATCGGAATGACAGAGCAAGAGAGATGATGAAAATAATTGGGTTTTAATGTTTTGTATTACAGCTGGGTTTTGGGTTTAATGTTTTACATTACGACTGAGTTATATAAACATGTTACGATTATATTGGGTTTTCTTGATTAGTATAACGGCTGAGGTATGGATTTTAATGTTTTCGTATTACGACTGAATTATCGTTAATTTCTGTCTTATTTAACTTTTTAAACTCCTCGTGATTATCGTCTCCATGTTATAAATGGCCTCGATATTAGTTCTGAGCCGTCAAATCAAGAAAGGCGAAACGTCCCATTATTATAAGGCGTTTAATATTATAAAAAAGGATTACCGTGAATGTTAAATCAGTTACTAAAGTATCGTCTAGATGTTATAAAAGCCTCGATATTAGTTCTGAGCCGTATTTTCCACACTCAGCTGTCCCAATGTATCAATCCTAAATCTCGATGTGCCATGATAAAACCCAAAATATTAACGGCTGAGTTATGTTAATATTAATGGCTGAGTTAAATAATAAAGTATTACCGTCTCGATCTCTACGAAGGCGTCGATGTTATATTAACCAACTTGGCTGAGTTATGTCAAATATCATTGCTTAGTTATATGAACGTTACATTAATGGATTATTTCCCGATACTTGAATTGCCTGAAGAGATTCAGGAGTTAGTGGTTGAACGTGTGGCCGGTAACTCCTTCACAGAACTCTATGGCCTAAGAGCATCGTGCAAGACGATGAAGGCGTTAGCAGAGCGGAGCAGGGTAAACCATTTTTACGATGTGTTATCCGTTCCCAGGAGACTCAATATGCCTCCTGAGTTGTTTAAAACTTGCTACGCAGAGAGAAATCCAAGCACACTTTATATGAAGGGTGTACAATTTTTCTTCACATTTAACCTTCAGGAAGAAGGACTTGCTTTCATGAAGCTTGCAGCCGATGAAGGATATGAGCGTGCTGTGTATACATACGCAATGACTAGAAAAATATTTTGGGGTGATGAGGAGTATTCTGCTCGTTTTACGAGGGAATCAGTTGTCAGGATCGGGAAACTAGTTCGATCTCTAAAATGGGCATGGGGTTTGTCGCACAGTGACGAGTTTCTAGCGAAAAGGGACGAGTTCATTTCAACTGTTATTCCTTCGTTCTATAGTTGCCAATGTGTTCCTGTTATGGAGCGAGATTGGGTCTTGTGGTACATTGAAAACTGTAAGGGTGACAAAATGTGTAACCGCTGTTTCTGGATCAAAGAGTTGGGGCTCTTCTTCCGTGAGTTTGAACCGATGAGCGTGATTATGGACCCAAGGGAGTGGTGAAGATGTATTCTATCAGAATCTTTTCTCTTTTTATGTTCTTTGCTGTGACATTATTACGGCTGGTTTATATTTTACATTATGGTTGGGTTGTTGTCTTTTAATTAAGGCTGATTTTTGTAAAAAAGGTTCTCTTCAATTACAGCTGAGTTTTAATTTCATAATGACTGAGATATTTTGTTGGAGTGTTATTAAATACGACATGGCTGGGTTAATTAAATACGTGATAGCCGAGTTATTGTTACGTAAAGGCTGAGGTAATGTTAACTTTGTGGCTGAGTTTTGTAAAAAAATCCAAGATACAGAATCGGAATCCGCCATGTCAACAAACTCCTTGCCATGTCATCACTAACGAACGAAATTTATAACTTGCTTTATGAGACTATTCATGTTCTTCTTCATCTTAGTTATCTATCGTCTTCATCTTTCTCAGTTGGTTATGGATCCGGTAATTATTGTTTCCGGTAACTGGATTAAGAAAAACAAATACGTATTCAACGTCGACAGTAGAGGGTGTAAAGTTCCTCATTTAGATGAGAAAATAACACATGAAGATTTCGCAAAGTCTGTTCTCGATGATTACAGATTGAATGATATGAAGGATCATATTCAGCTTAGCTACATGTTCTCGAATAAAGCATTGAAAACAATGGCGCACGACACTCCACCAGTTTACGTGTCCAATACTCGACAATTGCAAGTTTTTCTAAGCCTGAAGAAAATCGAACAACTACGTCTCTGTGTGGAGATTACGGAGAACAGAGCAAGAGAGAAGAGTAAAACATTTTTGAGCTTTAGCTCGGAAGCAGAAGCAGAAGCTTCAGTAGTTGAGTCCAGAGACAAAAATTACAGTGGGAGTTACGATGGTTGCAGTTTGGAGAAGGAACAAGAGGACAATGAGAATGACTGCTCTAGTAATGTCGAAGGAGAAAAACATGATGTAGTCGGAGAAGATGAAATAGGCGAAGAAAACGAAGAAGATGATGAATTTGAAAGCCGATTTGATATGTTCGACGATTCAGACGGTGCGTCATCTGAAGATGATAACTTCAGCTCATACGGTGAGTCTCCTACAGATGACGAAGATTCACCAACGCTACCTCCCAAGAAGAGATAAAAGAACTTCTCAATGAGCGGATCTAAAGGGAATCTGGAGGTTTTAAGTTTGGAGATGTCGTCGATAGACATTGCGGTAGGTCAACGATACGATAGTAAAGACGATTTGGAAAGATGACTGAAACTTCTTACAGTGGTATAAATTTGATTTTGATGTAGAATCATCAACCCCGACATCATACGTTGTTAAGTGTTGGGTTGATGGATGTCTCTGGAGAGTTCATGCTTCTACCCAAGGAGAATCCAAGGCGTTTTATGTTCGTATTTACGATTCGAAGCATAGATGTTCCTGCACATAGCGTTCTAATCGATCTCGACAAGCAACACCAGATATTTTAGGTATGTTGTACAAGAACTTTCTCGGCGACGTTGGTCCGGCCGTTCGCCCTACGAGCGTCGGAATAGCTATCACTAAACAGTTTGGTATAAAGGTAATTACTTTGTTATGGCTAAGTTATTTTAACGACACGGCTGAGTAATGTCAAATGTACAGGCTGACATATTCTTACAATTCGGCTGGGTTACTATATATTTAGATGCGGCCGAGTTATAGTAAAATAGGGTTGAGTTATTCAGTACGTTATGGATGTCTTAATTATTTGATGCGGCTGAGTAATGAGGATCGTTTTTTCATGTGAACAGATGGATTATTGGAAATCACACCGGTCGCTGAAATTTACAAGGGAAATCGATGAGGGAACACCTGAGTGTGGGTTTGATAAGAAGGGCAAATCGGAGTACAGTTACGCGTCTTCAAATCGATGAGCTTGGAAGATTCATGTATGTGTTTCTTGCCTTTGGTGCGAGCGTTAATGGGTTTCCTTTCATGCGCAAAGTTGTTGTAGTCGACGGTACGTTTCTCAATGGTAAATACAAAGGGACGCTACTCACAGCACTAGCTCAGGACGGTAACTTCCAGATTTTTCCAATAGCCTTCGCAGTGGTTGACACCGAAAATGATGATTCGTGGCATTGGTTTTTTACGCAACTAAAACTTCTGATTCCTGACGACGAGGGTATTACGATAATCTCGGACAAGCATAACTCGATAGGGAAAGCAATTAGAAATATGTATCCGTTGGCTGCTCGGGGAATATGCACCTACCATTTATATAAGAACATATTGGGACGGTACAAATGAAAAGAAGCATTCCGTCTGGTGAAGAAAGCGGAGAGATGTTTTAGGATGTCTGACTTTACTGCGATTTTCGAGGAGATTGAAGCGATTCATCTTGCACTCCACAGCTACCTCCAAAGAGCTGATGTCCGCCTGTGGACGCGTGTTCATTTCCCGGGCGAGAGGTACAATTTGATGACTACAAACATAGCGGAATTAATGAACAGAGCATTGTCGCATGCTTGAGGTGTAAACATTGTTCGAATATTAGAATCGATATGGGTTATGATGACCAGATGGTTTGCTGAACGGAGAGAGGATGCCAGATCGCAGCCAACGACGCTTACGCGTGGTGTCGAGAAATTACTACATGTAAGTCAGTCGTAACAGTAAAAATAGGCCTGTCTTTAAAATTCATAAAATTCTTAAGTCAGCCGTTTCATAAAATTCATAAGTCAGCCTTTATAATTCTTAAATCAGCCGTAATATGTAATAACTCAGTCGTTTCATATTTATTCTTTTTTTGTTAATAGGGTCGTGTAACTGCCGCCAGAGAATTGACGGTCCAAAGGATTGATGATCATCACACTGAAGTTAAATATGGATCTTCTAGCGAGTCTTTGAATGTTGTTAATTTGGTAGAGAAAAAGTGCACATGTCGGCATTTCGAACGCGAGAAATTACCATGTGTACACGCAATCGCAGCTGCGGCGTACAACAATGTTTGTCGTATATCCCTGTGCAGTCCTTACTATAACAGTGAATATTCGGTGAGCGCATACGCTGAATCTATCATGCCGGATGACTCAGCGCAACCTGTTCTAGAAATCGTAGCAAACCAACCGTGCTTGCCACCGTATATTTGTCAACAACCAGGAAGACCTAAGAAAAATAGGATGAAATCTGCTTTAGAAGTTGCACTTCAAAACCAACGTCCTAGGAAAGAACACACATGTTCTCGATGTAGACAGAGTGGCCATAATGCGAAAACTTGTCCGATGTAAGCAAGTGTTGTCGGGATTTTCATGTTTTTGAATTACAGCTGGATTTCTGTTTTCACTTATATATATTACGGCTGGATTAGGGATTTTCATGTATTTGAATTACGGCTGGGTTTTTGTTTTCATTTATATATATTACGGCTGGATTAGGGATTTTCATGTATTTGCATTACGGCTCTGTTTTCAAACGCAACTGTTATAATTCCCGCCCAAAATAAGAAACGTCGCAAAGTCAATAAACGGCAGATTAATTGAAAGAATTTGTATTACGGCTGAATAAATAAGGCATTTCTCGAACAATTATATGTTCAACTCTCTATCTAAATGGAATATTTCCCTCTTCTTGAATTGCCTGAAGAAATTCAGGCGTTGGTGGTTGAACGTGTGACCCGTAACTCCTTCCAAGATCTCTATGGCCTCAAAGCATCGTCCAAGTCGATGAAAGCGTTAGCAGAGCTTAGTTATTGTTTCTTTTGGCTGATTTATTGTTCAATTACGGCTGCATTACTGTTTTATCATAGCTGATTTATTGTGCATCAAACACTTAAAAAAAGAGGTTCATTTACGTGCATTGCAAAACGTTTAGATTTCTTAGTTTACGTGCAGACATGTAAAACGTCAATTACAAATGAACGGAGGGAGTAATAATTAGCCTCGATATTCTCTTATCGTTGGCTGAGTTAAAGTAATAATTAGCCTCGATATTTTAAGCACGTGCCACCATTAATCGACAACTCAATCCAATCAAGCAAGTGGAAACGTCCCATTAATAATGAAAGTGGGTGAGTGATAATCTTCGTTGTGGTATAAACAATGATGAGTTAGCTGAGTTACTTTACACTTTACGACTGAGTTACTTTATACATTACGGCTGCACGACTGAGTTACTTTACACTTTACAGCTGAGTTACTTTATACATAACAACTGAGTTTCTAAACAATGTTATCATTTGTTTGCTTCACGGCTGAGTTTGTAAACAATGTTATCATTTGTTTGCTTCACGGCTGAGTTTGTAAACAATGTTATCATTTGTTTGCTTCACGGCTGATATACTTTAATACGTTAAGTCTGAGTTACATAAAACATAGGCTGATAAACAAAGTAGTAGTAGTAGCAAAGTAACGACATTCGAACCCCACAAACAAACACATTCCTCAAACACCGACCCTGACTCATACATTCTTCTTCCTTTCCCTCAGATGCCGTCTTCATTACTTCAATCTCTTTCTCCAACCGAGCAACGCTAAGTCTGAATTCCGAGATGTCTTTGTTCATGCATTTATCAGTGACTTAATATCCTCAACTTCTTCAACAAAACACTCATCCGCCCATTTTAATAAATGTCTCTGTTTTCACAATATAACCATATCTAAGTACTACGTTACAGAACATGCGAAATAAGAACCAAAACGAACCTTATTATATCCTTTTCCGCAGCAATAGTACAATCTTCCTGGAGTTGTAGGGGTTCCAGATGTAGAAATGTAACAGGGTTCACCACACCAACACTATTTCGGCGTTCCTCTTTTCGCGTTCAAACGGCGTCTGTGAGAATTTCCTGAAACGCTGGATGAAGAAGACATTTTGATTCTCAAAACAATTTCAGAAACGAAATGGAATTACATGGAATTAGGGTGAGAAAGACGACATGATGAAACGACATCGTTTCCACACGCGCCATTATTAAAATAATATATAAATGTGTCGATATTGTAAATCCCTCGACACATGCGTCACAGACTGTTAATAATTAGCCTCGATATTAGGTTTGAGCCGCATTTTTCACACGCGTCATAATTAATGGACAACTTAGTCCAATCAAGCAAGTGGAAACGTCACATTAGAAATGTATTATATTAACATTCACAGCTGGGTTTTGCCGTTTTACAATGGCTGGATTATGATTAATTTATTTACGGCTGAGTTTCGGTCACTTATGGCTGGGTTTATCGTAAACTAACATTCACAACTGAGTTACCTTATACGTTTTGGCTGAGTTAACTTTAAGTTTTCACTAAGTTAACATTCACAGCTGAGTTATTTTATACATAGAGGCTGAGTTATTATAAAGATACGGCTGAATTAAACAAACATATTATGACTGGGTTATAGTACTTAATATACAAGAAATATGAATTCGACATGTTTACATTCAGGAACCGAAATTATCAGATTCAAAATACAGACAAGGCATCACTTTCAGAAACCAAAATTGTCAGTTCCAAGCTCTTCAAACATGTGGACGAGATCATGCCAGACTCTTGTTAACATCCACGGAGGCTTGTCGCCTCCGATTGTCCAAGTTCTCTTCAAATAGCGCATCTGGCAACAAAATAGCGTTCTGGCCACAAGATTAAAATATGTCCAAACTGTCGAATTATGCCTTCGATCCCATGTGTTTTTGCGCTACAAAAAAAAATTACAAAACCGTTCAGAACACATCAGAAAAATAACTCAGCAACGCTATGCTGCCATATTAAGTGGACAAACAGTTCTTTCAGCGAGTTGAAGAAACCAGCGTTCCTTAAAATGATCGGGAATTGCGCGGTATGTCGGCCAATCATGAACCCAACCTTCAGCAAGAATCGACGGGATGACGAGAGAGAGGTCACTTAAAAATTTGAACCAGATAGTACTGGTTGTGTCAAGTAATTCACCCGGACCAGGGTATAGAAGAGGGAGGTTTTCACGATTTGCAGAGCTTAGTATCACATTGACACTGTTCTCTAACATCGTCGAATAACCAGAAACAATCGTCATAACATTTGATGGGGATAGAGAGTTTTTATTTAGGTTTTTTTAGAGAGAGAAAGGTGTAAGAGAGGAGACAATATATAGAGAGGTACAGAACGTCAAACGTCTCGAGTTAAAATTTCTCAAGAAGCAGTTATCTTTTTCCCGCCAAACGTCAAGATGAAGTTACACTTTACGGTGAGTTACATACCACATTTACGGCTGACTTAGTAAATGGGGTTTAGGGTTTAGAGTTGCTTATTTAGGGTTTAGGTTTGTTTTTTTGGGTTTTTAAGTTTGAGATTTGGATTTATGGTGCAAGTAGTTATAAAAACACAAATTCATGATAAATAACACAATAATAGTTTATGAGTTTTGAATTATGCTCACACCTTATATGCATCAGTTAAGTTTATGAGTAATTGTAAGATAAACATATACCTCAAGATCATGATTGATTCTAAACTCGTAGATTCAATAAAGAAGACACATTCAGTTGATTATATATTCACTTCAGATATATAATTGGAGTTTCAATTTAACATTTTAAAGTATAAACATTTTTTTTTTTGAATATAGGGTATGTTTGAGGTATGGCTGAGTTATAATATCGTAACAGCTGACTAATACTAATCGATACGGCTGAGTTATATAAAAATGTTACGATTATAGGGTATGTTTGGGGTAAGGTTGAGTTACGTATATACGACACGGCAGAGTTATAAAAACGATAAGACTGAGTCAAATACTTAATAACAACATAAGTCAAGTACAAAATAACAACATAAGTTCATCATAAAACAACAACAACATAAGTCAAGTACTTCATAACAACACATTTTCATTTAGCCATCATTTGGTCCGTCACAATATTTCCTCCTTCAGCGAGAATATCTGCTGCCATCTTCATCCGTAAACGAATATTTTGATCGTTTTGATCGTTTATCCCATCAAACGTTACACAAGGCGCTAGACACTCCACAAACTTCAACGAATACACCCCCACAATCGCCAACCTGGATGTTTTGTGGAGTGTATCTTTTGCTCCTCCTTCTGAAAGAGAACTTCTTTCTGCTAATGGGTCGGATATTGGCAGGAATATGTACACTCAACATAGCGGGAATCATGTGCGTCAGCGGTTTAAATGAATTTAGAATTCTCTGCTCACTTTCGAGTGTTACCTCTCCAAAGATTGGATCGTAGCAATCAATCTTCTCCTTCTTCAGATCCACGTGATACACAACCCAGTGATTTCTGCCGGTTTGAAGACATCCGTACAAGTGATCCACATCTTCATACCACTTCAAGTTTGTTCGACAATGATCGGGAATCCTACCATTTATCATATCTTCATAATCATAACCTTTGAACATGAACATTGTGGGTTTCATCTTGAACTGAGCGTAATCGTGAATAAAAAAACTTTGCCACCAAATGTCAACGAAGGCAATCCGCTTGGACCAGAATGGAGTGGGCTCTCGCATGGACTTTTTAATGAGGACGTTCATATACGCCACGACATGCTACATAAATAATATTAACAAGTCAGCCGTAATCAAATATATAACTCAGCCGTTATATAATAAAAGAATATATAACTCAGCCGTGATATAATAAAAGAATATATAACTCAGCCGTAATAAAATAAAATAATATATAACTCAGCCGTAATAAAGACTTACATTATCAAACACTCATCCATACTCATTCTCCGGCCACGGCCTCTCATGGATGAGTATGTTGTAGAAGTCACTCTCATGATCAGCTGTTAGTACTTCTTTTTTACCTGGTGCTGCTGGTGGTTTGGGTGGAATTGCCTTGATGTGTTGCATAAGTTTCTCCAATAGCGTCGGATCAACAGGTGCTAGAGGGTCATATATTGCTGATGAAGGAGTAACATTCTTCCTCATGCACGTCGTTCCATTATGTCCTACGTTCGGAAAAACTAATGATGAAGAAACTGCCGCCATTGACAACCCTTTTGGAGTTAACCGAACATTTTTCTCCCGGTAATCCTTAATTATGGCAGATCTAACCACTTCAGAATTCTCGACATCAGACTCCAGCGCGAATTCGTTCTGTTCTGCAACAACTTCGTCAGTTATATCAGCCAATGAACTGTCCTCTACATCAGGTTGTACCTTGCAACTTGTTACACCGTCACGCAGTGGAGTCACCTTTTTGTACTTTGACCCAGTCTGTTTTTGCTTCTTTAGCTCAGCCTCTTGTTTCTTCTTTAACCCAGTCTCTTTTTTCTTAGCCTCAGCCACTTTTTTCTTAGCTTCAGCCTCTTTTTTGTTATCCTCAGCAGCTTGTTTCCTAGCCTCAGCCTTCTCCTTCCTCTTAAACGCAACATCTGCCTGCGCTGCTTTTTTCTTCTCATCGGCTTCCTCACCCTTAACAATACGCTAGCGCCTGCAGCCGCGTCCATAGGCTGAATCCTTAGTAGCGTTATCATCCTTAGTAGCCTTTGCAGGAGAAACTACTACGAAATCAAAAGGCCGCATATCTGTAGCTTTATCGACACTACCAAACTCCTCATCCAAAGTCCTTTTCACCCCCTGATTCCTTTTCAAGCTCCTTGGCCAAATTTTTTTTCGGTCCAAACCCCTTACTAGGAGTCGCAGCTACTAACGCTGGACTATTGAAAGAATTCTGATCCATTCGAACCACCGGTGATGCCATCGATAAAGAGTTTTCTGATAATGGTGGAGAGGGGTTATCATGGTTTTCGGGAATTTTCCCAATCCCCAGATCTTTCAGATGCTCCTCCAGTAAAGCATTCACCCTGTCATTAATGGTCTTTTGGTCCATCAATGGTATGTTTCGGTCTAACTCGTAAGCTTCCAACCGTGAGTCAACCTGATCAAATTTTCTGGAAATAATATCCAAAGTACTCACAATGGTCGTTAGAGTCGCTTTGTTCTCCAACTCCAACTCTTTGCTACCTTCCTTCTCGCTAGAACCCTTTTCCGCTGCATCAGCTTCAGACTCATTCTGTGTCTTAACTTTCTTCTGCTTCTTAGTGGGTGGCTCAGCTTCTGACGAAACTCCACCCTTCATTCTCTTCTTCTCATTCCCCTTCCCCTTTGCATTCCCCTGCACTTCCCACAAACCTTTCACAAATCTACTTGAATGTATGTATGTTATCAACCTAACAAGTTGTGGGTCATCATCTTCACCCGGCCAAATAGGAAACATCTCTTCAATTGAGTCCTTCAAAATCATCCTCCTCACACGCACCTGCAACACCAGGTTATAACAAAACTCAGCCTCCAAACTAACACAAAACTCAGCCATTAACTAAAATAATCCAGCCGTGATTTAACACATAACTCAGCCATCAACTAAAATAATTCAGCCGTAATTTAACACATAACTCAGCCATTAAGTAACTCCGAACTCAGCCATCAAATAAATTAAGTCAGCGTTAAACCTTACCTCGCCATGCTTTTCGATTTCGGCAGACAACAATTTATCAAAGCTTGCACGTGTACGCTTTCCACCCCATTGCAAAAGCGGAACGTCTTCGTTATTGATCACTCTCCCAAAACTCTCACCGAAGCATGTGACGGATTCATAAGCCCAAATCAATAACGCGTCCTTCATGCCGCTTATTGTGTATGAACCTCCATCTAGAGCCAACATTTTAATAGAGTCAATTAGAACTTTGTATGCAGTCCGACCCCATGGATACGACCTCATGGCTTCATCGTCGAATACCCTTATTGCACTTTGAAAGGGTATCCTTGAATTGTGATGCAAACAATAGACTCTCATGGCTTGAAGAAGTAGCAGCCCCAACCACTTGCGCTTTTCAAAACACCAAAGCGGACAGAACGCTAATGCTGCCTTCAGTTCATCTAACTTTGGTCCCATCCCAAGCGGCACCTTCAACTCCCCCCAAAACTCGTTGTATTGACCAGGATCAAATTATTCTGTTGGCAATGGACCTGTGTTTAGCCCAATGATCTCACCAAACTCGAGCAAGCTACGCCTGATAGCCTCATCAACCACGAGACACCATATCTCCTTCTTTATAACTCGCAGCTGTCTACACAGTAGATAGTGCACGGTCCTACCAAACCATATGCTTTCGCGTTCAGCTAGCATAGCAACTACTCCAATGGGAGAGTTTACCGGTTCTTCCCACACATCAAGTCCTATTGTTTCTCAAACGTGGGGGAAATGCTCTGGATGGAAATTGTGATTAATAACTTTACCATCTAGGTTAGAAGACCCTTCAGGGTAAAGTCTTGGTGGGTAATCCCCTGATTTAACTTCAGCAGCATCCATCTGATCATATAACCCAACAATAAAATCAGCCACAACAAAACAGTAACTCACCCGCATCATAAGAGTAACACAGTCATAACATAACATTAGGTTATTCACGACACAAATATAACTCAGCCATAACATAACCATAACTCAGCCGCAACAAAACCCTAACTCAGACGCAACGAAACCCCCAACAAAACAAAATCACAGCCGCAACACAATCCTATCTCAGTCGCAACAAAATATAAATCAGGTGAAATATAATACATAACTGACCCACAAACTCAACAAAACACAATATATAACGTCGCGATATCCTACCGGAAAAGACGAACTCGGAGATAAGAATGTGGCGAAGACGGCAGCGAAGACGATTTCGTACAAACGAGTTCAGAATTCTGATTTCGGGCACGATGATAACAGAGAAAACAGAGTACAACGACAAAGAGCTATTTCGACGAAGAGGAAGTTAACACAGACAATGTCGATGACGGAGAGTGGGAGTATCCTCGCGGTTCCTTCTTCGACGGTTCTTTTTCGAGACGACAAAACGATGTTCTTAGTTAGTTAGTTTTTTTAAACTTCGATTTAGTTATGTTGGAGAAGAGACGGTTTAGTTTCTATTGTGATGGTGATGTGTAATTTTAATTACTGATGTGGATTATATGTTTAAAAGTAATTTCATTTAAAAAAAACTAACCAAAAGCCGTTAGAATCATTTACTATGGGTGTCCAAACATTCTAGTTATTTAAAAAAGATGTTTAGCAATCTGGTAATAAACCAACTTTTGTTATACATTCTAGTCATTTTCTCTAAAATCTATATTGCTTATTTAATTTTAATGTCAAAGTTGGTTATTCAGCGAATTGGGAGACATATTAGAATTTTTCAAAAGCTATTGGGTATTTAAGATTAAGCTCGTCGTCGTCGTCATCTTTTGTAACGTGTACTCCTTATAAACCAAATATAGACACAAACATCGAAGAAATTGTAGATTGGATTAAAAAAAAGAACCATGAATTGTTCAATTCGATTTTCTTGTAGCGCTCTCCCACACGACATAATCTTGAAGATCGGATCTTATCTTGAGGTTCTTGCTAAATTTACTGCTTTGTGTTCATTTTCTTGATTATAAACTTTCTGAGACTGATTCTTGGTGATTGGACAGGTGACTGATCTTTGCGCACTCAGTAGCTGTTCTAGGTTCTGGAGAGAGCTATGTGGTTCTGACATCTTATGGGAACCTCTGTTTAAGGAAAGATGGCCCTTGTTGTCCACTTTTGATGGAGACAATACTCTGTTTCCTGATGCACAAACCGATGAAACTTCTCAGGTGGAGGGAGTTAGCCATCTCCATATATTCTTGTTTCTTTTCATATTCAAGTAGTTTTTAGAGTCTTTTGCTCATGGCTTAATCATTAATATATGGATCTGTTTACTGGTGATGATGAATTGTATAACTTACATGTAGACTAGTTTCGTATCTTGGGTATGTTTTTGCTGCATTTTCTTGTGAAAGAAACTGAGATTCTATGTTACTTTGATTCGAGTAGATATAAGGTTTGTTTATGCTTATTTTGTTCTAACATTTCGTTAGGAATGGAGAAGAGTTTACGTGATGCAGCACATGGAAATGGCATCTAGAGCTTCTGAGGTGATTGCATTTGTGACAGAGTGGCCTGCTGCGTTATCACTAGAGGCCAGCGAGTATCTACACGCGGTCGAAACCATGAGCTCGATGCGGTTAGGGTTTCAAGATGTGGAGATGTTTCTCTTCAAACCAAACTTGAGTGTTCTGCTCAACCTGGTTGGACTCATCTACTGTATAAAACACCTGAAACCGCGGGAGCAAGTGTTGGATGGGATGAGGCGACGTGGAGTCTCGGAGCAGCTGGTTTGGGTGAAATGGTTGACGTTAGGTAGATGGTCGCGCGGGAGACGAATGAGAGACGAGACGGTTTCGCGTCAGGTGTCTCTGGCTGATGTTGTAACGGGGAAAGAAGAAACGGTTCTACGAGTGCTGCAACGAGGAGTTGTTCACGAAGTTCTGCGTGTTTGTATCTCAACGGTTGATCTTGTTTGCACCCCTTGCACTAGTAGCACCATCAGAAACTACTAAACCGTACTTGAATGGAGCTTCCTCTTTAATTTCAGCTTCTGGGGGTTTCATATATGCAGCTTGTAAACCGGTTTGGGTTTGTTAGGAACCGAAAATGTGATAAACGTATGTAACTCTATGATTGAAAATCTTAAAATTAATACAAACTAGATCTATTTGTTTTTAATCTTTGCAAACGTTAAAAAATTAATCACATACATTATTGTACTAATTAAATTATAAGAGGTTAATTAATTAAATATAACTGAGTTAGTTTTATTATTCTGAAAATTTAAACGATTTTGATTAATATAATTTTTAATAAACCAATAAATTAATCTGATAATTTAATCTATTTCATAGTTTTTCTTTTATGGATTGCAAAATTGATTTTTTGATTTTGATTTTAAAATAAACTAAGGATTACATATCTTTTAAATTTATTAGGTAGCTAAATATTAGACAATTTCGTAATAATTTTTATGAAAATTGCTATTTATAAGTTCAGTGGTATTGGATAGTAATTATTAACATAAGGTTAACATTTATTTGTGATTCAGTTTTAATAGTTTGATTATATAATCAATTTGGAAAAAAAAAAAGAAAAAAGGGCCAAAAAGAAAGAAAGAAAAAAACAGGCCAATAATTATACTAAACCGGGAGGGGTTAACAAAAACAAAACCAACGAGAGACGCAGGGAGGAAAAGAAAAAGGAAGGTGCGTCTTGTGATATCTGTGCCGCCCCCACGACAGGACGCGAGGGCTTCTTCTTAAAGCATCAGTGAATCTAAACGAACCGAAATTGTCGCCGCCAGCTGTTCAAGATCTCGCCCCACTCTCCGGCTTGTGCGTTCCTCTATTTCTCTCTCTGTAACAGTCAATCTCTCTCTCTTTGTGTGTTCTAAAATAGGCAGACAGTGTCCAAAGTCTGTTTTTTTTCTTCCTTAGTTACTGATTATACGACGATGACATTATGCTAACTAATGCTTGCATTGAATCAAAGTTAATAACTTTCTTCCTCGATTTCGTTTTTTGGGACATGTTCATGTAGAGAATCTGGCGGTAGAATTTGAGCAGAGAAAGAAGGATGGCCATTGATAAGGGGAAGTTCCATGAAGAAGAAGAAGCAGCAGCTGTTGCTCGTTTCCATAAGATTATTTTGGGTTGGGACTATAAACAGCTTTTAAAAGAGACTGAGGTAAAAAGAAAATCATTTATACAACTCCGTTTCTTTTTTTTTTTAATTCCTTTGTAAATACAGATGAAGAACAAGAAGGATACTAAAGCCAAGTTGAGTGTTGTGAAGAATACTTATAAAGATGTTGATGATTATTTTGAGACCTTTGAGCCACTCCTCTTTGAGGAAGTTAAAGCTCAAATCTTGCAGAATCAAGATCCTGAAGAAGAAGGTTTTCATCCTTTCTCCCATTGATCATGAGTAAAATTGTGTATAAAAGTAGGTTGTTTTTCCTCTTAGCAGCATCGGGGTCTGAATTGAGATTGGTAATGGAGTGCAGCGAGGCTGATGGGTTTCACATTCTACAAGTCACTGACGAACGCGAACGCCTGGAGGATGATAAAGTTACTAAATATAAGTCTCTTGGTCCAAATGATCTCTTATTGCTATCAAAAGAAGAGGTTTCTTTATATCTCTTTGATAACTCCTTCATATTGTCTTATCTGAATGTTGGATTTTCAGTTAGAGCTTTGACTTTCTTTTTTTTTTCCAGGTTAAAGGGAGTTCGTTTCCTTCATCTTATGGGTTTGCTATTGTGGAAAACCGTCTAAGTAGTACTAGTCTTCGACTTCGGATGTATTTAGCTGAAGAGGTGGTGCAGATAACCAAAAAAACGAAATCCTCTAGAACAAAGCCCTTTATCCAATCTCTCTCAAATATTCGTTCTCTTATTACATCATCTGCCAACCTCGTAGACAAAAGGGTGCACACTTTAAAGGTCGGTCAGTCCTGTAGTGATGTGCTAACTTGGCTTCTGTTTTTCTGATTTATTAATTGAATGTTGCATTTTGCAGTTATGTGGTTTGTCAACCATTATCAGGGAATATACAGCACTACGATCGATCTGTTCGCTTCCTTTCAAGGATTTAATCTTTACTGCAGCAGAAAAGTCTTGTGGTTATGGAGATGATGCTTGGAAAATATCTGGACCTCTGCATGATTACTTTACCGAAAATCTTAATAAATCTCAAAAGGAGGCAATTGATGTAAGTCTGGCGGCCTTGTAGCTTCTTTTCCTTTGGGTCTTTTGCAGTTAAATTTATCTTCTTTGTCTCAAATATTTTTCAGGTTGGTCTATCAAGAAGATCCTTTGTCTTGATACAGGTTTGACTTCTTCCTGAAGTTATAATTGTTTAGCACTCAATGTCTTTCTCTTAGACTGTCAAGATAAGGAACGTAGATGAGTAGATCAGAGATGCATTGACAAGCAGATGAATGAATTAGTTTACAGTCTGATTTGAATACTAATGACTCAATCCTTCTCTAGGGTCCTCCAGGAACTGGGAAAACTCAGACGATTCTTAGCATTCTTGGTGCCGTTATGCATGCCACTCCAGCACGAGTTCAATCTAAGTATTGATTTTTTTACGTGCCCATCCCCTTGATGCTAACCTTTTGTACTTATGATATTATTAAACTATGCTTCTTTCTTCTTTTCATAATAGGGAGCATGAGCTAAAGCGTCGAGTTCAGATGAGTATTGAGGAGAAGTATGTTTTTCCTCTCATCTTCATCCCCATTGGTGAACTTATAAAATCCTATTGTCTTTCAGATATAGTCACTGGGCATTAGCTTCTCCTTGGATTTTGGGTGTCAACCCACGAGATGCTATCATGCCTGAAGATGGTGATGATGGTTTTTTTCCGACCTCAGGAAATGATATGGTCCGTCGGAAGATCTATTCTGAGACTCACATTGTAATAACCGTGCTTATATATATATATATTTTTTTTGTGTTGTTCAGAAACCAGAGGTGGTTAATGCAAACCGGAAGTACAGGATACGTGTACTTGTCTGTGCTCCATCAAACTCTGCACTTGATGAGATTGTGTTACGTCTTCTGACTACGGGCATGTGTTTTATCCAAAGACTATCTCATTATTTGAATGTTAGTGTTGGTCTAATGTGTTGCACTTTCAGGTCTGCGTGACGAAAACGCCCAGACATACGCACCCAAGATTGTACGAATTGGTGTCAAGCCACATCACTCCGTCAAGTCAGTATGGCTTGATCACCTCGTATGTACCTAATAGCTTTTGCACTTTGATTGCCTTTCGTTGTGAGTTAGGTTTTGTTGCTTAAGATAAACCTTTCTTAAAGAATCCAACTGTCATCGGATCATTATAGGTTTGTTAGTTGTGTTACATTAAGAGGAACCAAACAACGAAATTTCAAGTTCTGTTGATCATTTTCCTGAGAAACAACACTCTATTGCAGGTGGCACAAAGGCGTGGATCAGCCATTGATAAACCAAAACAAGGAACCACAGGAACTGATGATGATAGCATCAAGACTTCAATATTGGACGAGGCTGCAATTGTATGGAGAATTAACCCTCCTCGTATTCATGTAACTTTAAGATTATATTTTTTTTTTCCTGAACATTCACTTGTGTGTTTCTTTGCACTTTCAGGTGTTTTCTACTCTTAGCTTCAGTGGGGCACCAGTTCTCGCTAAATCAAACCGTGGTTTCGATGTCGTTATCATAGATGAAGCTGCACAGGCTGTAAGCCCCCCGGACTAATGCTCGAATGTCTTGCCTACTATAAATTGTGTGATGGTTTCATCTTTGAAAATAGATATTAAAATAGTGATGCTTTACTTTTGAAACTTAATCTTCATAAGACTTTTTGTCGTGGCGTGTATTACATAGAGTTGATTCATGTAATTTCCCTTACCTATGTTGGGGACATCTCAAAAGCATTTGTTGCTTGCTAAGGAAGTGAAGCACGAATGTAAATGCTTATGTCTTCAGAGTTCACTTCTGATGAAATATTGACTCTTGTGCACATGCGCAGGTTGAGCCGGCAACTCTTATCCCCTTGGCCACTAGGTGCAAACAAGTATTTCTGGTAAAATTCCATAAGATTACCCCTTCATGTTTCAAACCTGCAGTATTCTTTTCTCTGGTAGATATAAACTGATAGAAAATTTATTACACTTTAGAGAATAGAAGTGCCCCACCTTTCTCAAAATTGTAGAATATTAGTTGTATCTTGAAACTGCACATGTGAGAAGCGAGCACAAACACCATTAGTTTATTAGTTAATACTTTATATGACAAATTATGAGAAACTTCAATAGCTTTGGGTAACATTGCTTTTATCAGGTTGGGGATCCAAAACAACTCCCAGCTACTGTAATCTCAACTGTTGCTCAGGATTCTGGGTAAGTACTTTAAACCACTCATCACGTGCAAACTTTATCTGTTAATATGTCGTTGTATTGACGTTATTGAATTGTTGTCTTTCCGTTGGTTAATGAAAGCTACGGTACAAGCATGTTCGAGAGACTTCAAAAGGCTGGCTATCCGGTGAACATGTTGAAAACCCAATACCGGATGCATCCTGAGGTATCCCTTAATTTATAGATTCTCACTGAATATCTGGTTCTCGACCAGACTACTTACTCTCTGCTTTTGTCTGAAAAATTAGATAAGAAGCTTTCCGTCAAAGGAATTCTATGAAGAGGCACTGGAAGATGGAGCTGACATTGAGGCTCAGACGACTCGTGACTGGCATAAATACCGTTGCTTTGGTCCGTTTTGCTTTTTTGATATACATGAAGGGAAAGAGTCTCAACATGGAGCAACTGGCTCTAAAGTAAACATGGACGAGGTGGAGTTTGTTCTTCTCATCTACCACAGGCTTGTTACCATGTACCCGGAGCTCAAGTCAAGTTCTCAGCTAGCTATTATATCTCCCTATGGCTACCAAGTTAAAACTTTCAAAGACCGGTTTAAAGAGATGTTTGGTTCAGAGTCAGAGGCAGAGAGAGTGGTTGATATCAACACTGTCGATGGGTTCCAGGTCAAATATTCTACTCTCTCTCACTCACATTTCAACATCAAGTATATGCTGAAAAAATGCAGTAAGCAAACCAAGAACTCAACATTTGTCTTTGTCTTTATCATTGTGAAAAGGGAAGGGAGAAGGATGTAGCAATATTCTCATGCGTTAGAGCTAACGATAAAGGAGGAATTGGTTTTCTCTCTAACTCTCGGCGTATGAATGTGGGGATTACACGAGCTAAGTCTTCTGTTTTGGTAAGATAGGAAAAGCTAATTGTTTGTGTTATCTCTCTCTGATTCATTCTCCATTGAAACATGCAATCAGGTCGTTGGTTCAGCTGCAACATTAAAGAGTGATCCTCTCTGGAAAAATCTTGTAGAAAGTGCTGAGAAGAGAAACCGATTGTTCAAGGTAAAACCATTTTTTTCCTTTTTTTTGTGTTAAAGTACAAACCTTTCTGCATCCGTGTATGTTTTGTGTGTGTTGTTTAGGTATCCAAGCCAATGATTGATTTCTTCAGCGAGGAGAATCTAGAGACGATGAAAGTGACGGAGGACATGGATATTCCTGACGGACCAGGGTTTGAAGATGAAGCTCCTCCAGTTGCAAATTTCGGTAGAGATGATGATAATGACTTTGGTGATGGTGATCAAGACGATGCAGCATTCGCTGAAGATGACTAAATCACAACCAAAATCTTCTCGTTATTAATTAGAAGTAGAACTTAAGAAGTTAGAGGATTACTTGTTTGAACATTTAACAATATCCTGCTTTAGTTTTTTCATGGTTTATTTTTGGTTTAGAGGATAACTATTGGTAAGCTTAAGCATCTTTCTCGCGCCACTTAGCACTCATTGTCCGTCTAGTTTCCTCACTTTCACATATTACATTTACATACATGCATTCAGATGTTATTTTTCTTACCTATCGAACCCATTTATATATATTGAAGTACATTTCATCAAATTTACTCAAATGGTTTAGATGTCTTTGTATATATTAGGAATAAGCAGATAGCTAACTTATACTCTCTTTAATGAGGAAATAGTAAATAAATTGGTTTATCTATCGCATCATTTTAAATAAAATGACGTGGATTAATTGAACGCAAGACGTTTTCACAAATATCATGTTCATTTTAACTGGATAGAAAGCTTGTTACTACACATTATTTTAAAACTAACACGCAAAAAGACATTTATTATTTACAATTCCACTGCATCTTTCTTGTTTTTCTTCTTCTAATTTTGAGCAAAAAGAGTGACAATTTAACCAAGAAGCCCTATTATTTATAATCTATTCTATCTATTCTATTAAAACAACAGTGTGACTATTGATAAATGTTATGTCCAACAATTATTTTTAACAATACATACTTACAAAATTAACCATATATTTTCTAACTGCATCTTTTTAATAGAAAACCACGATTTTCTCTCTAACCTAAACAGTTACGTTTCCTTCTATAAAAAACAGTTGGATTTATGGATTTATGAAGCACAAAAATAAAATACATATTCCAACCATACGTTTCTTTCGTATCTGGATTTCTTCTCAATTCATGCTATGAAAGGATCATGCTTGCTTGCCGTACAGATGACAATCACAAGCCTGATGTGGAGACAATCAATCTGTCGTCATGATCTTAAGTTCGTCACCGTTGGCAAGCTGAGAAGATGACAGTCTCAAGCTTTCTGGTCGTCAGAGTCTCAACTTCGTCGCAGTTGTCAAGCTGAGAAGATTTGGATCTCTTACACTGTTTCTTTTTCAGTTGAAGCGATGATGGCTGAAGCGTCGAGGGTGCGGAGGTGCGGTGGAAGAGGAGGACGATAACTTAGTTTTAGGTTTAGTTAGGTTTTTTTTGTCGGCTGTTTTTTTTGTGTATTTTGTATTTCTATATTCATGTATATTTTATATGTATATATATATGTGTATATAAATAAATATTGAAATCGGTTTAATAAACCTAATTAATTTATAAACCAATTTTAATTTCATAAACCAAAACAATATTGGTAAACCAATTTCAATATGTATTATAAAAATGTCTCATTAAATAATATTAATTTTATTTTTTCGAAAAAAATAATTTTTTGTCACAATTGAAATTTCATTCATAAATTAGTTTGGTGAGGGCATTAACTCAGCCACACCCACTCCTTGTTCATACAAAACTAACGCTCTTTTAGCAAGGCCATCGGCCTCACCATTTCTCAAACAG
The DNA here is from genome assembly GCF_020379485.1 of Brassica napus. NCBI lineage: Eukaryota > Viridiplantae > Streptophyta > Magnoliopsida > Brassicales > Brassicaceae > Brassica > Brassica napus. Next base: position 18,412,408 of record NC_063444.1, on the reverse strand, counting down.
GGGATCCAAACAAAATCAACAACATCAAAGTGAGCAGATAGAAGAAAGATATCTTCCACTGTGCCATAAATTTCCAAGCTCGGGCTCCTTAAGTTTATGGCCCTAATCAGTTGCATCGAGTCTGACTGAAAACGCACATCTTTGATTCCTCGATTCTTGCAATCACACATCGCTTCTCTCATCGCCATACCCTCTACAACAAGGGCCGATACTGTACAGCTGTCTCCTCTCTTCCCTAAGATCCTCTGTTCCGCTGTCATCACAACCCACCCCAGCCCTGCTTTCAGATTAGTACCCTGCCAAGCCGCATCTGATCTAACGACTGTGTCAGCCTGAAACAGTGGCTCTTGGTAGTGGGGATGAGGTCTTTTCTCTTCTTGTTCCTAGGCTACTTCCCATTCTTTTGCTGCGATGATTGCTTGCGAGAGCGTTTCCGCTGGAGTCCCAACATAGTTTTCAAAGGCTAGCTTGTTGCGTCCTTTCCATAGTGACCACATTATCCAAGGGACCAGTGGAGTCTTGATAAGTCCTGTGGGGGGTAGGGATTTTTGTCCATGGATGTTTGACCAGTCTGCTCTCAAATCTATCAATCCGCTAACTTCAAAGCTTTCATCAAGAGGGGATAGTTTCCACACTTCTCGAGCAAAAGGACATCGAAAAAGAAGATGATTGATAGATTCAGAGCTTCCACATCGCTTGCACTTCGGGTCAACATTGATGTGTCTAGCCAATAATCTCTCTCCAACCGGCACAATAACTTTTAAACATTTCCAGGCAAACATCTTGACCTTGGGAGCTAGTGTCAAGTTCCATACCGTTTTCCTCTAGTCAAATTCAGGGGTAGCTTCATCCTCAAGAATCTCGGCCGTTGCTTCCACCATAGCTATATGATATCCTGTTTTCACCGAGTATTCTCCACACTTCCCTCCAAGCCATCTAAGAGCATCAGGAGCCCCTTTCATGCTAGGCTTGATCCGCAAGATGCGGTCTTCTTCAAAGGGTAATACGACTTGGATGATGCTTCTGTTCCATTCCCCTGTTTCCTCATGAATGAGATCACGAACCGTTAACAGCGTCGATTCCCTTGTAGCTGGACCCATGGGTCTTATGGGATAGTTAAGGCACATCCATGGGTCATCCCAGATTCTGATTGATGCCCCATCTCCAACAACCCATCCTAGGTTTTTCAGTAGTAAGTCCTTTCCCACAAGTACACTCTGCCAGCCGTGAGATGATGCATTTGGAGGGGTGCAGCTTAGGAGGTTGCCCTCTGGGCAATACTTGCTCAATAACACTCTCCCCAACAGACCTTCCAGGTCTTCAAGTAGGCGCCAGCTTAATTTGGCCAGGAACGCATCGTTAAAAGCTTGTATGTCCCTCAGTCCAAAGCCGCCATTGTTTTTTGATAGGGTCATTTTATCCCAGGCTACCCAAGCCATCTTCCTCAACCCTGATCATCCCAATAGAACCGGGTTAGTGCATACTGGATCTTCTTGCAGAGAGATATCGGGATCTTGAAGCAAGTCATAGAGTATGATGGTATCGGCGTGAGAACGCTCTGCAACATCACTAGCTTTCCAGCTGAGGATAAATGTCTATTTGCCCAACTACACGCCTTTTGCTTGATTCTATCCACAATGGACGAGAAGAGGTCCCTCTTACGTCTACCGGAGCTCTTCGGTAGACGAAGGTATTTCCTGGTGCCTCCTTCTTTAAGGATTTGGAGTTCGTTGTGCACCCTCCGTTTTAGTTCCACCGGTGCCTTACGCGAGAAGGTAATGGAAGACTGTTCTTTATTTATGGCCTATCCTGATGCTGTTTCGTATTTGCTCAAGATCGCTTTTAGGGCGCATGCTGCATCTTTGTCTGCTCGGAGAAAGAACATCGTGTCGTCTGCGAAGAGTAAATGAGTTATTCGGGGACTCCCCCTTGCCACTTGAAAACCCTGGATGAGGCCCTCCTCTTGTGCTCTGTTACAAAGACCCGAGAGCACTTCGCTATACAATATGAATATGTAGGGAGAGAGGGGGTCGCCTTGGCGGATCCCTCTGCTAGGTATAACCAAACCTCTGGGAGAACCGTTAATGAGGAAGGAGTATGTAACTGTTGAGATGCACTGCATGATAAAGCCTATCCAGATGTGGCTAAATCCGAGTCGCTCGAGCACATGGGAGATGAAATCCCATTCAAGTCTATTGTAAGCTTTGCTCATATCTGTCTTTACCGCCATCGATACTCTTTGCTCAGCCTTAGACGTCTTCAGCGTGTGGAGCACTTTGTGGGTGATGAGGACATTGTCACTGATCGCACGTCCCGGGACAAACATGGATTTATTTTCCGATATAATCTTTCCTAGGAGTGGCTGTAAACGATGTTAGAGAATCTTAGAGTAGACCTTGTAGTAGATATTGCACAAGGAAATTGGCCTATACTCCGATATCCGTTGCGGGCTCTTAGTCTTAGGTATAAGGCAGACATGGGTAGCGTTAATTCCTCTAGGGAGCACTCCTGACCGAAAGACGCTCTGAATCTCTTCCACTAGGTCTTGTCCGATGTTGTCCCAATGCGTGTGATAGAAGCTCGCCGAGAAGCCATCGGGTCCTGGTGCTTTCTCTCCCTTTACTGCCATTACCGCTTCTCTAATTTCAGTAGCTGAGGGGATTGCTATCAATGCCTCGTTATCTTCTGGTGTAATGATCGAGCTTAAGGCATGTTGGACCGTTTCCTGTCTATCCCATGGCTCCGTGGTATAGAGATTTTTGAAGTAGTCCACCACGGTCTCTATAATCTCCTCTTCTTTATACACCATCTTCCCGGCGCTATCTTCCAAAACCGTAAACGCATTTGCCCGTCTTCTATTCTTTGTTGTCGCGTGGAAGAACCCTGGATTCCGGTCCCCGAGTTTAAGCCAGAGCAAACTACTCCGCTGCTTCCAAAAGGCTTCCTCTGCAAGGTATGCAACGTTAAGTTTGGCATTAATGTCTTGGATCAGAACCGTATCGTTACGAGGGCTGGTCATAGCCTCTTCTAGCTCGCTCTTCAATTGCTCTATGTCCTCTTTGCTATTGCATTGTTGCAATTTATTCCACTCTGAGATTGCTCTCCTTGTGGACGCTAGCTTCTCCATAACAGGCGCCTCAATATATTGAGACCAAGAATCTCGGATAACTTGCTTAGCCTCTTCGTTTGAGTTGAGCCTTCTATCATATCGGAACAGTCCCTTTCGCTTCATTATCGTCGGATCTAGGAAGGACATCAAAGGCTTATGATCAGAGCCTTCATATTCAAGATATTGGCATCTCGCCGTCGGGTAGTTTTCCGTCCATGAACTATTTGCCACCGCTCGGTCGAGTCTACACCTCACAAGATGGGTTCCTCTCTGCCCTCTCTAGGACAATGGATCACCCGAGTGATGGAGATCCTAGAGGTCGGCTTCCGAGAAAAATGTACGAAGGTCTGAAAAGGATCCTTCTGATCTGTCTGGTCCTCCCGTCTTCTCTTCGTTATTGAGTATGTCGTTGAAATCTCCAGTTACGAACCACGGCGCGTCTCTTGCTTCTGCAGTCCTGAGCAGAAACTCCCATAGTTGGTTTCGTTTTGCTCTGTCCGTACTCGCATATACAAAACTAGCATAAAATTTTTTTCCTTCATGCTCAATCATTGTGTCTATTACATCAGGATTAGAATGTAACACAGAGAGTTTCAATTCTGGATTCCAAAATAAAGCCAGCCCTCCTGCTCTGTGGCCTGTCGGAGCGACTAGGTGGTGCTCATCATATCTGAGTTGATCACACTTTTTAAGTACCACTGCATCGGGATTTTTGGTCTCACATAGGAATAAGATGTCAGGCCAAAATTTTTTTGAGAGTTCCGTGAGACGAGGAACTGTCCGGGGATTCCCTAACCCCTGACAGTTCCAGCTCCCGATTGCTAAGGAGCGGGTGTGGACGGGATTCGAAAACCCGCCTTCTTCCTGCTCGGCTTTGGGATCATTCTGCTAAGAGGAACATTATCTGAAGAGTGGGAATTTCCCCCAGAGATTCTTTCTCGAGAGATATCCTTTTGTGTTGAGATGTTCTGATCTGACCCAGCCGTGTCATCTTGATTGATAGGTCCTAATCTTTGGGAAGCTGTAGGTTTCTCTGGGGTACCTTTAGGGCCTACCCCGTGGTCCTCATCATGTAGCACAAGGGAGGTTCATGCCAGATGCACTGCCGCATCTTCCATTTGGCCTCTTTCCTCCGCTTGCCTCACACGTTCTTTGCGAGCTTCTCGCTCAGTGGGGTCAGCACACTTAGTGTATTGGAGCATGACATCTCTCACTTCTATTCTGGCCTCGTGGAGTGTAACTTGTGAGATTGTCACTACAAGAAAACAACAAGGATACTGAGGGAAAAAATCATCGGAATTTCGTCGGAATAACGTTATTCCGACGACATACCGACGAAACAAGTCCTCGGAAATAATTCCTCGGAAATAACTCCTCGGAATTTCTTCTTTCCTCGGAAATCCCTCGGATATTTCCGACGGAATTCTGAGGAAACACATTTCCGAGGAAATTCCGAGGAGCACTAGTTTGTCGGAAATCTCCTCGGAATATACCGAGGGAGATCTTCGTCGGGATATTCATCGATCGATGCGTTTTTGGACTTATACCCATCGATCGACCCGTTTATAAAAACACGTTCGGAATATACCGAGGGACACCTTTCCTCGGAATATTCCGAGGAACATGTCCCTCGGTATATTCCGAGGAACATCTCCCTCGGTATATTCCGAGGAACCTCTCCCTCGGTATATTCCGAGGAAGATGTCCCTCGGTATATTCCGAACGTTTTTATATAAACGGATCGATCGATGGGTATATGTCCAAAAACGCATCGATCGATCGAGTAAAAAATATAATTAATTTCCTCGGAATGTAAAAAATATTAATTTTTTATAAAAAATAAAATTTTTGAAATTTAAATTCGAAAATATAAAATTAAAATTAAAATTGAAATCATATTAATTAATATTCAAAGTTTCAGAAATAAAAATAAAACATTCCGAGTTTTTGGAAAAAAAAAACTACGGGTCTGGCACGTCCGGGAACACCTCGTTCGGGTACATCCTCTGCATCATCTCCATCATTTGCTGGTTCAGCCTCCTCTGTGCCTCATAGCCCGCCTGTTGAGCCGCCATCTAGGTCTCCAACAAAGATATGCGATCATCCTTGTCCTTCAACTGAGCCGTAAGTACTTCTGGATCAACAAAGGACGGTGGTGCAGAAGAAGGAGGAACCGACCGGGTGCGACCACCCAAACCGACCAAACGTCCCTTCTTCTTTGGAACCGACTGAATAAAAAATAGCCAAATTTACAAATTTAAACCAAGAAATAAATGAATTGAACTTTAAAAAAAAAGAACTTACGGATTCAACGATTTCGTTGATTCGAAACCGGGACAAGTTGGTCGAAGCAGTCGAAGCGTCATCCTCGGTTTGAAGCTGAGACACTTCGTCTACTACCTGAGTTTGGACCAGGTCGTCCACGTCCCTCACAAGACCGTCATCAATCTGGCCGGTCTTCTTGTTGGTATACGCCCTCCTCATTAGGGCGAGATCATCAATCGGCTCGCCATCATTTTCTTCCGCCTTGAAAAAAAACATAAATTAAAGAAATATTAGAAATTAGAAGAAATGCACAATAAATTAAAATTCTGAAACTCAAATAATAGAAGAAAAAACGGTTGAACTTACCATGCGATCTCTCAGAGTGGCAATAGATTGAGCACCCAAGTTATGCTTGTAGATGCCCTTCCCTTTACGGTCGCTCCTGCGGTTGGTGGAGTTGGTGGAAGAAGTTTCTTTCGTCTCTTCCTTATCCCAATGCGCACACAACTCCTTCCAGACCGTGTCGTTCATCGACTTTGGGACCTTTTAATAAAAAAAAAATATAGTTTATTAAATTTAAAAATAGTTTAATAATTAAAAAATTGTTTAATAAATTAAATCGAACCTTATTGATTTCCCACTTCTTCTTCCACTCGTGGATCTGCTTCCCATTGTTGTCCATAACTTTATGGACGAAGTGGTGATAGACAAAGAGCGTCTCATCGGAATTCCAGTTGACCTCTTGCTGAAAGAAAAACACAATTAGTAGAAAATTTATATTAAAGATTAAAAATATAAGTAAAAAATTAGAATACTTACCGCAAACTGACGAAACCACAGAACCTGCTTGTCGGTAGGGAAGTGAGTGAAAGTCAGATGTCCCTTGTCGAGGGCCGAGTACATCATACGGTTGATCCATACGCTGATCCCGTTCCCGGATCGGTTGAACCTAATAAAAAGAACAAACGGTTAATAATGAATCCAAATTTAAAGAAAAAAAATGTTTAATTACCATGTTTGACCCCGTCCATGTGGATACGGAGTGAGATAAGGAAGATGGTCACGACCGGGCTGTTGAACCAACTCCGCAACACTCATCACTCCCGGAGGACCCGGAGGAGGAGGAGCGGATGCAGCAGCGGGAGCGAGAGGAGCAGGAGCGGGTGCAGCAGAGGGAGATGTATGGTTGGAGCTGTGGGGCGAAGGGGAATCCTGAAAATGGCTGGAATCCCGAGACTGGCTCCCCGTACCACCACGACCACGACGCTGTCGAGGCCAGATCTGATCATCATAAGACCTGTAAATTAAAAAAAAATATATTTAATAAATACAGAAATATATAAATTATTTTTTTTAAAAAAAAAGTCTCAAATAGGGGTAAAGAACAAATTTTAGACTTCATAATTAACGTAAGACACTTAATAAGGGTTATATAGGTGTTATTCAAACCGCAAAACGTTGTTTTCGGTTTAAAACCCCTATTTCCTCGGAATTTCCTCGGACTATTCCGAGGGAATTCCGAGGAAACCCTTTTCTTCCTCGTAATTCCGTCGGAATATTCCGAGGAAATTCCGAGGAACTAGTGTTTGGGGTTTCAATCTTGTACGTTTTTTATAAACGGTTCGATCGATGCGTTTTTGTTAAAAAACGCATCGATCGATCACCAGATGGACGAAAGCCGTAAGAATGTGATCGATCGATTAGATTATACGATCGATCGATTGAACAAAATCTCAAACGTTCCTCGGAATATTCTCAGAAAATCTTGTACGTTTTTTTATAAACGGATCGATCGATGCATTTGTGTTGAAAAACAAATCGATCGATCACCAGATGGACGAAAGCCGTAAGAATGTGATCGATCGATTAGATTATATCATCGATCGATCGATCAAAATCTCAAACGTTCCTCGGAATATCCTCAGAAAATCTTGTACGTTTTCTTATAAACGGATCGATCGATGCGTTTGTGTTGAAAAACAGATCGATCGATCACCAGATGGACGAAAGTCGTAAGAATGTGATCGATCGATCGAACAAAATCTCAAGCGTTCCTCGGAATATCCTCGGAAAATCTCTTACGTTTTTTATAAACCGATCGATCGATGCGTTTTTGTAAAAAAACGCATCGATCGATGCGTGTGCGAACAGAATTATAAGGCAAAACCCGAACTTTTTGGATCTAAACCTCAGAACTCTCATCCCCTCCGATTTCCCCTATAATTCGACCCCCCCCCCCCCCTTTTTTCTCTCTCTATAATCATCCGATTTGAACAATTTTGGGCTCTATTCCCCTTGATTTTTTGAGCTCTACCTGATTCCTACACTCGTTTTCACCCTAAGACAGGTATACTCTGCGAATCTCCACATTCTCAAATCGTGTTCTTGAGCAATTTTTAAACAGATGTTTAAACATGGAATAGAACACAATTGTTTGTGATCAACGAGTTTGGAACAAGATTTGAGATGATTTAGGGATTGAGAATTTTTTTCAATTTGGTTTTTTTTATCACAACTCGATTGTTTTTTTATCAAAACATATACTGCATACTCACTTGTTTCAAAGATTCTATTTTGTAGAGAATGAAGCGCCCGAAAACATCAGCAAAGAAGAACACACAAGAAGAGGGTTCGTCTCAGCGAGAGAAGCAAAGGCCAAAGAAGTGGGATAAGTCTGATACCACCCACTACAACAACATGAAGAAGGTAGCCGTTCCGGCTACACAACTAGCATGTCCTGAGACGATGACAATATTGGGAATCAAATCAGACATTGAAGGGCTGTTCCAGAACATGGGTCTAGGCCAACTATGCAACCTCAACGAACCTACTTACCGGAGTTGGTACGCCAGTTCCTAGCATCCGCATACGTCAGCCATCCCGATGATAGCCATCAGGAAGGTTTTCTGGCATTCGTAGTGCAGAAAGTATACTTTGAGGTATCTTTCACAGACCTCTGCGGACTATTTGGATTGAGTGCAGGGGAGAGGACATCTGGTCTTTATTGGACTTCAGAGCTGTTGAACTTCTGGGAAACGATTGGCACAGGGGTTTATAGATCTTCTCAGGCAAAGGAGTCACTTATCCGGAGCCCAGTACTGAGATATGCCACACGCCTCATTGGCTCATTGCTATACGGGACAACCACATCCGCATCAGTCACGCAATGGGAGTTGTGCCTCCTGTACCAAGGTGTGAGGCATTTGCTACCGGCATTTGGAAACTCTACATTCCCACCTGCTACTGCCTTCAACATGGGAGCGGTGCTGGCTGCAAACTTAGCAGGATACAAGGGGAAAGTAACCAAATCCAAGAGCAGTGCATGTGGATTTGGTGCAGTGATTACTCGGATCCTTACACATGTGGGTGTAGACTGCGAGAACCATCAGGTAGCACTGGACAGATCGAACAACATTGCTTGGAACTACCTGGATGTCAAAAATCTAGTAAGTAAGGAGTTCATAGCTGGTCCTCACTCGAGGATCCATCGGGATGGTCCTTACGTCTACGTATTCCAGGACCGAGCGAAGAAAACCCTCTACTGCCACCTGCCTCAGATCGGCCTGACTGCTCTACTTTCAGAGGCTGCAGTTGAGTTCCTACCCCCTGCTACCGCACTAGTAGACAAGCCATCCTTCTTCACGCCAAAATATCAGACCAAAGGCAAGGCCGTGGATGATGAAGAAGGAGAAGATGAGGCTGCACAAGCCATTCCAGATGATTCACAACCCCATCAGCTACTCCCATCAGACTCCAGCCAGTACAAGCTGCAAGAGCTTCCACCGAACGCCACTTCGCGCCAGCAACAACATTGGAGAGATCAGAGCATAAAGACAAACAACGACATGCTACACAAGATCTGGGCTGCCATTTCACGTATCAGGCCGTGTCGTTGCCAAAAGGATGATGTAGTTCATCGGGACAACTCTCCATCCAACTCTGGTTCGGGTTCGAGTGGTACACACAGGGTAAGAAAGAGGTCTAAGAGACCCAAAGATGCAGGAACATCTGGAGCAGGAGA